>NW_028175942.1:711978-719478 GCF_949987555.1 Borostomias antarcticus
TCTCACGGCAGCCATGTTGTTGACTCCATCTAGCCGAGTTCTTACCGCAGTTGGTGATGCAGACGACCAGGGCGTCCTGATACACGTTGTTGTGGAACTTGTTATAGGAGGCCAACGCCGTGACTCCGCCCCACGCGATCGACAGCGAATAGAAGATCTGGGTCGCCGCATCTTTCCAGACCTGCCACACACACACACACACACACGTGCATGCACGCACACACACAGGTGCACGCACACACACGCACACATGCAAGAGAGAGAGAAAATGTTAGTCCTCCAAAAGGTTAGAGGACTTCAGTGTGTTCATGGTGAATGGTGTATATAGCAGCAGTATTTGGGAGCAGGCTTGGTGTGAAAAATAGAGGTTAGAGGTCAAAGGTGAGAGAGCAGAACCGGACCTCTGCCTCTCCCAGCTTGGTGAGGTTGGACTGGGAACCGATGTAGAACTCTATGCCGTCTCTGGCGCCCTCTAGTGTCACACCACGGATCAGCAGGATCAGCAGCACCGCATAGGGGAACGTAGCCGTGAAATACACCACCTGCGCACACACACGCACGCACACACACACACACACACAGAAATGTTAGGGGTTACGAAGTCTGGCTCAACTAAATACTTAAATACTTTGAATTAAAATTGGATGTTTTTGAGATAAGCCTCTCATTGGTGCCGCTCAATTTCAGCGGTGCCAATCAGATTCAATCCCCCGACACTATTTTGCAAAGGCACCATTGGAAAAAAAAAAAGACAGCTGTGATTGGTTTAAAGAAATACAGCATTTTTCAGAATGATAATCGGGTGTTGCCAAATTAAATATAAATAAAAGTATATCAAGTTTTATTTGTTCTGCACATTTCAGACACAGAGGCAACACAATGCACTTTACAGAGAGGAAGTGAGGGGGAAGGCACATAAAGACCCTACCCCTAATTTCCCAGAGGGAAGCAAAAAACCAAGTCACCCAGAGGGCCAGAGAAGATGAACTGTAAAAATTCTTCCCCGACCTTTGTGAACAAGACGATCAAGCAAACTCCTGGAAAATGGAATTCGCTATAGGAACATTTTACAGATCACTAAACATGGAATAAACTCTGTGAGAAGAAACGGGGCATTATGACTGCAGACTCACCTTGCCAGAGGACTTGATGCCTTTGTAGAGGGCCCCAGCAATTAGCATCCAGGCCAGCAGCAGACAAAGGGCCAGGTGCCACACCACAGGGCCCGTCTCATCCAGACCGCTGGAACGCTGCAGAACCACTACACTGGAGTTTGAGAGGGGGAGAGAGAGAGAGAGAGAGAGGGAGAGAGGGAGGGAGAGAGGGAGAGAGGGAGGGAGAGAGAGGGAGGGAGAGAGGGAGAGAGAGAGAGATAGAGAGAGAGAGAGAAATAGGGAGAGAAGGAGAGAGAGAGACAGAGAGAGAGAGAGAGAGAGAGAGAGAGAGAGAGGGAGAGAGGGAGGGAGGGAGAGAGAGAGAGAGAGAGAGAGAGGGAGGGAGGGAGAGGGAGAGAGAGAGAGAGAGGGAGAAGGAGGGAGGGAGAGAGAGAGGGGGAGAAAGAGGGAGAGAGGGGGAGAAAGAGGGAGAGAGGGAGAGGGAGGGAGAGAGAGAGGGGGGTATAAATAGAGAAAGAGAGAGAGAGGGAGGGAGAGAGAAAATGAGAGAAAGAAATTGAGTAAGAGAAAGAGCACTTTACCAACGCACCTCACTAACCTATTAACCTGCTTCAGACAGACGACCGGAACCAAGCTAAGATATTTACACACAGGTCACCTGACCTGATGAGAACACACTGTCCAGGCTGGGCCTGCCTGAACCCTGGCACCTGTGTGTGTGTGTGTGTGTGTGTGTGTGTGTGTGTGTGTGTGTGGTGTGTGGTGTGTGGTGTGTGGTGTGTGTGTGTGTGTGTGTGTGTGTGGTGTGCTGTACTCACTCCCAGTACTGTTCACTGGGGCTCTGTACAGAGCAGGATGCGTTCTCTCCCAGCGTCCAGTTGGATACGGAGAGACTCTGGTTGGCGGATGTGCCGTTACAGTCCTCTGCACAGGGAGGGAAGCCACAGGGTCACAGGGTCACAGGGTCACCACAGGTCAGCAGAACCCTTCACTCCTACAGTTAATACTTTTAAAAGACATATCCTCACTTAAAGGAGAATGCTCGTTTTTGACAACCTGGACCTTATTTACGGCATATTATAAGACGTTTGACTCACCGAGATAACAACTTCTAAAAAATCTATTTTCTGCCGCGAAACGGTTGTTTTCATCAATCTGTCTTGCGTTGCTCCAGCACGCTGTGCGCATGCGTGCTGGAGCAAGTGAGGAAGCTAAGCTCGTTTCTAAAGACGTTTCTAAAGATCATATTACAGAGGCATGTGAAAAACCACAACACGCCTACGCTCTACTGTATGTAAGCACAACTAGCGATTCATAAAGACAGAACCGTTTCGCGGCAAAAAATAGATTTTTTAGAAGCTGCATTCTCAGTGCCCCGTCTGCCGCCATTACATGGATATACTTGGCTCGCGCTGGATTTTAAATTTCTTCTACAGGCCTCCGAATTACACCAAAGTTATCTCGGTGAGTCAAACGTCTTATAATATGCCGTAAATAAGGTCCAGGTTGTCAAAAACGAGCATTCTCCTTTAAGCCTTTAACTAGCTCCTTTTGCACTTGCTACATCTGCACAAAAATCAGCCTAGGAAAGAAATGTATCGGCCTTAAAGTTAAAACACTATTATTATAAATAGACACCTGTGGGAAAATAGAAATGCTATTGGGGAAAATAGACACGCTATTGGGGAATATAGGCACCTGTTGGGGAAAATAGTGCTCAAGAAAGACGCATGAGCGGAAAGTACCGGCGATCTAGCCAGATTTCTGGAGGATCGGGGTTGCTGGAAGCGCCAATGGATGGCTCGTCCAAAGACGACATTAGAGAGCTGTCTGGGATGGGACACGGAACCAGGAAGTACTGGGAATTAGTCATCCCTCGTCACAACTCGTGTTGATCCTTCGCTCAGTAGGACACCTGAGATCAATCCCCTTCGGCTACTGTAACCAAAACCTTCTTTTGCAGCAAACTGAAACCTTCATGACCCAATCTCAGGTCAACAGCGGTGCACGCATGCATCCAGATGACAGCGGTAGAGGCGCACGGCCAAGGACCAGCGTACGGGGAGGAAGGGGACCAGCGGTAGAGGCGCACGGCCAAGGACCAGCGTACGGGGAGGAAGGGGACCAGCGGTAGAGGCGCACGGCCAAGGACCAGCGTACGGGGAGGAAGAGGATGCAAGGAAATGCAGGCAACATAACGGGCACTGTGTTGAAGGAGATGGCAACAACGGATGATTCTTCCAGGGATTTCTTCCTGGGAACAGTAGCACTCACAGGACAGAATGAGGATTGGATGCTACAGTACCAGGTGAATGAGGACTGGACCCTACAGTACCAGGTGAATGAGGACTGGACCCTACAGTACCAGGTGAATGAGGATGGACCCTACAGTACCAGGTGAATGAGGACTGGACCCTACAGTACCAGGTGAATGAGGATGGACCCTACAGTACCAGGTGAATGAGGACTGGACCCTACAGTACCAGGTGAATGAGGATGGACCCTACAGTACCAGGTGAATGAGGAATGGACCCTACAGTACCAGGTGAGTGAGGACTGGACCCTACAGTACCAGGTGAATGAGGACTGGACCCTACAGTACCAGGTGAATGAGGACTGGACCCTACAGAACCAGGTGAATGAGGACTGGACCCTACAGTACCAGGTGAATGAGGAATGGACCCTACAGTACCAGGTGAATGAGGATGGACCCTACAGTACCAGGTGAATGAGGATGGACCCTACAGTACCAGGTGAATGAGGATGGACCCTACAGTACCAGGTGAATGAGGATGGACCCTACAGTACCAGGTGAATGAGGATTGGACCCTACAGTACCAGGTGAATGAGGACTGGACCCTACAGTACCAGGTGAACGAGGACTGGACCCTACAGTACCAGGTGAATGAGGACTGGACCCTACAGTACCAGGTGAATGAGGACTGGACCCTACAGTACCAGGTGAATGAGGACTGGACCCTACAGTACCAGGTGAGTGAGGACTGGACCCTACAGTACCAGGTGAATGAGGACTGGAACGCAGCCTACAGTACCAGGTGAATGAGGACTGGACCCTACAGTACCAGGTGAATGAGGACTGGACCCTACAGTACCAGGTGAGTGAGGACTGGACCCTACAGTACCAGGTGAACGAGGACTGGACCCTACAGTACCAGGTGAATGAGGACTGGAACGCAGCCTACAGTACCAGGTGAATGAGGACTGGACCCTACAGTACCAGGTGAGTGAGGAATGGACCCTACAGTACCAGGTGAACAACGAATGGACCCTACAGTACCAGGTGAACAACGAATGGACCCTACAGTACCAGGTGAGTGAGGACTGGACCCTACAGTACCAGGTGAATGAGGAATGGACCCTACAGTACCAGGTGAATGAGGACTGGACCCTACAGTACCAGGTGAATGAGGAATGGACCCTACAGTACCAGGTGAATGAGGACTGGACCCTACAGTACCAGGTGAATGAGGAATGGACCCTACAGTACCAGGTGAATGAGGACTGGACCCTACAGTACCAGGTGAGTGAGGACTGGACCCTACAGTACCAGGTGAATGAGGAATGGACCCTACAGTACCAGGTGAATGAGGAATGGACCCTACAGTACCAGGTGAATGAGGATTGGAACCTACAGTACCAGGTGAATGAGGAATGGACCCTACAGTACCAGGTGAATGAGGAATGGACCCTACAGTACCAGGTGAATGGGACCAACATCACATTCAAATTGGATACAGGTGTTCAGGTGAACATTCTTCCTGAAACTGAACGACCCCTGAGAGAAAAAGCAGGGGTTAACCTCAAAGTGAAGGTAAAACTGAGAGCTTATAGCGCTGAGGTTATAGCAACAGCAGGTTCAAGTGACTGTAGCTAGTCAACGTCAAAAAAAACACCAATCATTGGTTTAAAGACATGATGCAATACACTGGGTCTAGTCAAACAAGTACATGTAAAGAGAGTGCTGTACAAAACGTAGCATCAATCATAGAACTGAACGTGTAGCCCCAAATAGACCTACACAGATTATCTAACCTTCATGTACTGTAATGGAAAGGGTCGAGGAGCCAACACCATGTGTACACTCCTTAGTGGCAGTTGAAGAGAAAGACGGCTCACCTAGACGATGTATAGACCCCAAACAGATGAATGAGTTTGTTCAAAGAGAACATTTTCTGTTGCGCTATGAACTACTTTACATAGAAATTATTTCACCTCGTTTTGTTTTGGTGTCTTTGGTGTTTTTTTTTCTTTCCTTTTTTTGGGGTGGGCATGTCTTCTCGAAAAGGTGTTTCTCACACACACACACACACACACACACACACACACACACACACACACTCTACCAAATGGTTGAGCAGGCCATGAAACGTTATTTTCTTTGGTGGCTGCCTAGACCTTTGCGCAGTACTGTATACACATACATATATCAAAACACCTATATATATATAGGTGTTTTGATATATGTATGTGAATATATATGTGTACATTTATGAATTTAAATTTATGAATTTGAAGTAGGACCCCATGGGCATTTGTATACTGTGGTGTTGGACTATGTCATATGTAGTGTAGGCTATATACCACTAACCTGAAAAATGTCTTTTGCTTGCTAGGTGTGAAAAAAGAGTTTGCTTTTTTGACCTGACGAAGGTCTTTGACCGAAACATTGTTTAATAAAGTTTGTTTGCAAGTAAAGGACGCTGTGTGGTAACCATCTAGGCTATGGACATTGCCTCCTATGCACCTGTCTACACAGATCTGAAGGATAGCCTTTACAGTCAAGACTTAGTAGAGTCAAAGGGATTTTGAATGTATACGATTATGGATGTGTGTTTTTCCCAGTTGAAAGACCTTTGAATGGGTGAGCTTTTGTGTGGGATCGTGGACACAACTTCAACACAGCTGTGAATTGTGCAATTATGGGTTGTATTTAAGCACGGTGTCACTTTATGATGGATGTGTCTTGAGAAAGGTCCTTGTGATAAAACTTAACATTTTGATAAATCATCATTGATAATGATCCCAGCTCCTGGCATTGTGGCGAAGTGTACTGGAGCAAGACACTGAGGCACTGTTGCCTCACGGCAAGAAGGTCTCCCAGGCCTTTCTGTGCCTTGTTTGCATTACTGTACATCTACAGAACCTTTGGGATTGAGGCTGCAGTTCTAGTACAGTAATAACAGAACCTTTGAGAATGAGTTTGCAGTTATCAATTGGGGGGCTACATCACCAAATGATTCCCGAGCGCGGCACCGCTGCTGCTCACCGCTCCCCCAGGGGATGGGTCAAATGCGGAGAACAAATTTCACACACTCATGTGTGTGACAATCAGTGGAACTTAGTCTTAGTATAACAGAACGTTTGAGAATGAGTTTGCAGTTCTAGTACAGTAATAACAGCACCTTTGGGTGTGAGGCTGCAGTTCTAGTACAGTAACCCTAACCCTAACCTTTGGGTGTGAGGCTGCAGAGGCTGTTGGACCAGCTGAAGCAGCCGCTCCAAGGAAGAGTGGCTTGGAAGGAGGCGAACATGTAGTACAGGCTGTAGGCGATGATCACGTTGTAGTAGATGGCCACTAATGTGCTCACGATCACCATGGATATACCCACACCTAGAGAGAGAGAGAGAGAGAGAGAGAGAGAGAGAGAGAGAGTATTTCAATTCAATAATTGCCAGGAGGTATTCATGTACAGTAATGCAAAACAGTAATTTGAAATCAGATGGCAATTACTAAATAGATTGAATTAACCTACTGTATGGTAATTAACCTACTGTATGGTAATTAACCTACTGTATGGTAAATGTCTGTTGGCAAACCAACCTGTTGGCAAACCGATCTTTGACATGGCCAATTTTGGTTGGCAAACAGACACTTTCTGTAATACAGTATGGGCCAACTGTTTCTTATCAGACGTTGGCTTAAGTGTCTTAAACCAGGAAGTCTTCCCTACATAAATAATCCATTCCAGAGACTTCCGACCAAATCAAACAATAAACACAAGCAAATAATCATATGCGTATTTCTGGAGTCAACAGAGCTTTGTGGAATATGGATGTGGGAGGATGCATGGATGGATGGATGCTACTGCATTAGTATAGTACTACTGTAGTATAAAGCCTACTGTACTAGTATAGTACTAGTATACAGGTATATGCTACTGCACTAGTATAGTACTACTGTAGTATAGAGCCTACTGTACTAGTAAAGTACTAGTATAGATGCTACTGCACTAGTATAGTACTACTGTAGTATAGAGCCTACTGTACTAGTACATTATATTTAAACCAGTATGATCCTTTAAGCACCTAGTGTATTTTTAGTGTGCTATTCTTCACTTTGCCTGCAGTAGATTATGCTCTTAAG
>NW_028175942.1:729478-741978 GCF_949987555.1 Borostomias antarcticus
ATACCCTGACAATGAGCAGTGATGTTTCCACTAGCTGCTAAATATGTACACTAGGCAAAGTAAAAAGGAGAAACGTACTATACACACCAAACATATAAATATGTAAACCAAGTCCAAAATATAAAATATTTATTAATGGAATGAAATAAAATGAGCTGAGATGACATATTAAATTGGACAGTTCACCTAAATAGAGAAGTATACATATGGATCTAGAGAGAATAAATGTATGTATATTCACTAATTAGACGTGGGTGCCCCGTGCACAGCTCGCTCAGTTCTTGGTGCAGGTGAAATCAGGATAATCCGATAATTCAAGTAGGAAGGAGTCACCGCGACACAAGGCTGGTAATTCCGTACTTTTATTAATTAAAAGAAACGAACAACGCGTTTCGCCTATGGCTTCATCAGGTTCGTGCTGAGAGAAGAACACAGGTGCTTTTAAAAAAGATGATCTGGGTGTGGTCGGTCCAATCAGCCGAACACCATCTGGATGGCCACAGCAATCAGCCAATTAATTAACAAACAAGTAATACTACACACAAAATTCATAATACATCACCATGTTAATCAGGCCATAAGTGATTAACATTCATACAGTATACTAGAAACAGCCACCCTTATTCACAATCACAGTAATTTTCCTTGATTTCCTATACCGGACATCATCATCATAAGGACCAAAAAGTGACTGGAGTGACAGCATAGTCTATACCAATAACCTCTGCCAATAACCTATGTCTGGAGGGTGGGTGGTGAGCAGGGAAGAAGTGTCCCTGTCTCTCTTCTAACAAAGGGATATCTGCAGAGAAAGAAAAACAAACATTAGTGTCATTATAACAAAAATGAACTCAAATCTAATGTTTCATTGAGGCCATGTGGTTCCATAGAATTCAATGTAAAGATCCAAAATGCTTCTCTTTTTAATAATTTCTGAACCAAATTCCCTCCCCTTGGGTTAGGAGTGATCCTCTCTAACCCAATGAATTTCAGAGAGGCTGCAGAACCATGGTTTCTGTCCCTGTAATGTCTAGCAATGGCATAATCCATGTTCCCATTCCTGATAGCAGCTTTGTGTTCTGCTATTCTGAGCTTCAAGTTCCGTTTAGTCTGTCCTACATACACCAACCCACATGGACACTTTAACATGTATATCACATGTGTCGACATACAGTTTATGAATTCTTTAATTCTGTATTTCTCTCCTGTCTGTGGGTGAAAAAAACTCTTGGTGTTGTGTGTGTGAGAACAATGAGTACATCTCCCACATCTGTAGTTCCCATATACTTCCTGGGACAACCAATTGGTGGGAGGGGTGGGCTCCCTGTACATAGAAGTAACAACACTGTCTTTAATATTTCTACCTCTCTTGAAACAGAAACTAGGGGTGGATTTGGCTATTTCTGTCAAATTGGGATCACAATTCAAAATATTCCAGTGTTTTTTGATAATAGTTTTTACTTCGTTGGAGACATTACTATATTCAGAAACAAATATCGGTTTCATGGAATTTTCTTTCTGTTCCTGGGGTCCCGGTGTCAGTAGGAGTTGTCTATCCTTTTCCTTAGCTCTATCGTATGCTTTATCAATGGTTTCTTTTCTGTACCCTCTACTAGCAAATCTGTCCTTCATTTCTATGGCACTAGTTTCAAAATCTGATTCCTTATTGCATATGCGCTTTAATCTAAGGAATTGTCCATAAGGAATATTCTCTACCATCGACTTAGGGTGGTGACTATTAGCATGTAAAAGGGTGTTTCTGTCAGTATCTTTTCGGAAGATGGAAGTGTCCAACGTCCCCTTCTCATTGACAGAAATTAGCAAATCTAAAAAATGTATTTTCTTTTTGTCATATTCCATGGTGAATCTTAGGGAGGGATGTGAGCTGTTAATGAAATCTTTAAAACCAAACAGTGCTTCTTCCGGACCAGTGAACACTAACAGGATATCATCAATATATCTCTTATAAAACAGAATACTGTCTTTAAACGGGTTTCTAGGGTTGAAAATGAAATTTTCTTCCCATAACCCCATAAATAGGTTGGCATAGTTGGGCGCAAAAGGAGAACCCATGGAGGTCCCTTCAATCTGTAGATAAAACTTCTTGTCAAACATAAAATAATTGGATTCCAATATGAATTTCGTAAGGGTCATCAAGAAGTCAACTGGAGCTTGTTCCATAGGTCTAAGGAAGTACTGTATGGCCTCAATGCCGCCCTCATGTGGTATATTAGTATATAAACTTTCAACATCAAATGATCCCAGAAGAGCCTCTTTGGGTAAGGTTATCTCTGTCAGTTCTCTCAATACATCCCTGGTATCTGCCACATACGAGGGGAGAGTTTTAGCTATGTCTTTTATATAAAAATCAACGAACTGACTTAGAGGTTCCAGTAGAGAGCCATTGCTGGAAATAATGGGTCTGCCCGGAGGGTTATTCAGAGTCTTATGGATCTTAGGTAGAAGATACAATACTGGGATAGTGGGAAACTCCTTTTTGAGGAAATCAAATTGATTTTGGGTGATCCAGTTCTTTTTCAGAGCATCCTCTAAGATGCTGTCCCTTATCTCTGCATATCCATCAGTAGGATTGCTACTCAACTGCTTATAAAAAGAAGTATTACTCAGTTGTCTCTTAGCCTCATTGACATAATCTACAGTGTTCTGAACTACTATTGAACCTCCTTTATCAGCTGATTTGATTATAATTTTGGGATTGGACTGTATCTCCTTAAGAGCTTTCCTTTCTACCATGCTGATGTTATATTTCCTAGGGGTATGTTTAGCTTTTACCAGTGCATCAATATCCCTTTCAACAACTTTACTGAACGTCGCCAATGTAGGATTGGGAACACCAGGAGGAATAAATGTAGATTTCTTTTTGAATTTATCAATACCCGTAACTGTCTGGGTCGAGTTTCGAAAAAAATGCTTAAGATGTAATTGTCTAAAAAACCTATAGCAATCAACTTTCAAATTAAATGCATTGACCTTACTGGTAGGCACATAACTTAGTCCTTTGCTAAGAGCTCTTTCTTGGTCTAAAGTCAATGTGTGGTCAGATATGTTGATTACCACTGGTTCATCATGCTGCGGGTTATCCTCTGGAGACTGCGGTCGCTGCGATCTCTTGCCCCGCCTCGTCTTTTTCTTCCTCCTCTGTTGGGGGGATGTGGTGGTGGTCTTCGATGTCCTCCTAAAAAATGGTCATCCATAGAAGACTCGCTGGTGTGTCCTGGATCACTCCGCTCATCTTGGCTCCTCAGTTGATCGGGTTGACGCTCATTTCGTCTCCATCCGTCTCTCCTCCAATTGGCTCTCCTGCTCTCAGGTCGGTCGTGGGCGGTATCTTTCCAGTTGTAGACGGCATCATTTTTATAATCTTCCGCGTCTCTTTCAAACTTTTTAATTTTGTATGCCTTCAGTTCTTTTTCAAACTTTATCAGTTCTTCTTTTATTGAGTTTTCAAGACCTGTCCACTCACCGATCTCAAGCTCTTTTTGTAAAAGTTCTCTTGTGTTCTCAATTTCAATATGTACCTGTGTTGCTTCTTGTTTAGTTTGCTCAACAATGAGTAGCGTTAAATCCAATGAGCACTTATTTAATACCTGTTCCCATTTCTGCAGGAACATGGGATCTTTATTTCCCAGCGAAGGTCTTTTATTCATTCTCAGTCCGCGGGGGATTTGTTTGGTGCGCCAGTATTCAGATAGTGCTATACTGTGCCATTTCAAACGCGTTTCTTTTTTCATCAGGTCATTGAGCGTCATTTTCAACTCTCTCGTTGTGATGTTAATGTCACTACTCGTTCGGCCTTCAAACAGTGATTGTTGGTCAATTATATTCTCCGCTTCCGCATCGCTTATCGAAAGACATTGTGTTTGATAATGTTTCCCCGCACCAGTCTCTGGAGTGGGCTTACTCATGTTAATCTTGGTAGTCGGGCGTACAACGAAGGGCAAGGGAGCCTCCTGGTAGATTCCCCGTACAGGTAAACTAATTAGACGTGGGTGCCCCGTGCACAGCTCGCTCAGTTCTTGGTGCAGGTGAAATCAGGATAATCCGATAATTCAAGTAGGAAGGAGTCACCGCGACACAAGGCTGGTAATTCCGTACTTTTATTAATTAAAAGAAACGAACAACGCGTTTCGCCTATGGCTTCATCAGGTTCGTGCTGAGAGAAGAACACAGGTGCTTTTAAAAAAGATGATCTGGGTGTGGTCGGTCCAATCAGCCGAACACCATCTGGATGGCCACAGCAATCAGCCAATTAATTAACAAACAAGTAATACTACACACAAAATTCATAATACATCACCATGTTAATCACGCCATAAGTGATTAACATTCATACAGTATACTAGAAACAGCCACCCTTATTCACAATCACAGTAATTTTCCTTGATTTCCTATACCGGACATCATCATCATAAGGACCAAAAAGTGACTGGAGTGACAGCATAGTCTATACCAATAACCTCTGCCAATAACCTATGTCTGGAGGGTGGGTGGTGAGCAGGGAAGAAGTGTCCCTGTCTCTCTTCTAACAAAGGGATATCTGCAGAGAAAGAAAAACAAACATTAGTGTCATTATAACAAAAATGAACTCAAATCTAATGTTTCATTGAGGCCATGTGGTTCCATAGAATTCAATGTAAAGTATCATTTGATGTTGAAAGTTTATATACTAATATACCACATGAGGGCGGCATTGAGGCCATACAGTACTTCCTTAGACCTATGGAACAAGCTCCAGTTGACTTCTTGATGACCCTTACGAAATTCATATTGGAATCCAATTATTTTATGTTTGACAAGAAGTTTTATCTACAGATTGAAGGGACCTCCATGGGTTCTCCTTTTGCGCCCAACTATGCCAACCTATTTATGGGGTTATGGGAAGAAAATTTCATTTTCAACCCTAGAAACCCGTTTAAAGACAGTATTCTGTTTTATAAGAGATATATTGATGATATCCTGTTAGTGTTCACTGGTCCGGAAGAAGCACTGTTTGGTTTTAAAGATTTCATTAACAGCTCACATCCCTCCCTAAGATTCACCATGGAATATGACAAAAAGAAAATACATTTTTTAGATTTGCTAATTTCTGTCAATGAGAAGGGGACGTTGGACACTTCCATCTTCCGAAAAGATACTGACAGAAACACCCTTTTACATGCTAATAGTCACCACCCTAAGTCGATGGTAGAGAATATTCCTTATGGACAATTCCTTAGATTAAAGCGCATATGCAATAAGGAATCAGATTTTGAAACTAGTGCCATAGAAATGAAGGACAGATTTGCTAGTAGAGGGTACAGAAAAGAAACCATTGATAAAGCATACGATAGAGCTAAGGAAAAGGATAGACAACTCCTACTGACACCGGGACCCCAGGAACAGAAAGAAAATTCCATGAAACCGATATTTGTTTCTGAATATAGTAATGTCTCCAACGAAGTAAAAACTATTATCAAAAAACACTGGAATATTTTGAATTGTGATCCCAATTTGACAGAAATAGCCAAATCCACCCCTAGTTTCTGTTTCAAGAGAGGTAGAAATATTAAAGACAGTGTTGTTACTTCTATGTACAGGGAGCCCACCCCTCCCACCAATTGGTTGTCCCAGGAAGTATATGGGAACTACAGATGTGGGAGATGTACTCATTGTTCTCACACACACAACACCAAGAGTTTTTTTCACCCACAGACAGGAGAGAAATACAGAATTAAAGAATTCATAAACTGTATGTCGACACATGTGATATACATGTTAAAGTGTCCATGTGGGTTGGTGTATGTAGGACAGACTAAACGGAACTTGAAGCTCAGAATAGCAGAACACAAAGCTGCTATCAGGAATGGGAACATGGATTATGCCATTGCTAGACATTACAGGGACAGAAACCATGGTTCTGCAGCCTCTCTGAAATTCATTGGGTTAGAGAGGATCACTCCTAACCCAAGGGGAGGGAATTTGGTTCAGAAATTATTAAAAAGAGAAGCATTTTGGATCTTTACATTGAATTCTATGGAACCACATGGCCTCAATGAAACATTAGATTTGAGTTCATTTTTGTTATAATGACACTAATGTTTGTTTTTCTTTCTCTGCAGATATCCCTTTGTTAGAAGAGAGACAGGGACACTTCTTCCCTGCTCACCACCCACCCTCCAGACATAGGTTATTGGCAGAGGTTATTGGTATAGACTATGCTGTCACTCCAGTCACTTTTTGGTCCTTATGATGATGATGTCCGGTATAGGAAATCAAGGAAAATTACTGTGATTGTGAATAAGGGTGGCTGTTTCTAGTATACTGTATGAATGTTAATCACTTATGGCGTGATTAACATGGTGATGTATTATGAATATTGTGTGTAGTATTACTTGTTTGTTAATTAATTGGCTGATTGCTGTGGCCATCCAGATGGTGTTCGGCTGATTGGACCGACCACACCCAGATCATCTTTTTTAAAAGCACCTGTGTTCTTCTCTCAGCACGAACCTGATGAAGCCATAGGCGAAACGCGTTGTTCGTTTCTTTTAATTAATAAAAGTACGGAATTACCAGCCTTGTGTCGCGGTGACTCCTTCCTACTTGAATTATCGGATTATCCTGATTTCACCTGCACCAAGAACTGAGCGAGCTGTGCACGGGGCACCCACGTCTAAACATTTAAGAAGACACTTCAGATGTTCAGGAATGTCTTTGTGAGTCCACGATGGCCAGAATGGTCTTGTTTGAGATGACCCCAAAATGACGTCAAACTTTATACATTTTGAAACTTGTTTTCATAAAACAATTGTCAAATCAAGTCCAATCAAAACAAAAATAGTGTACAGCCAAGCAGTAAGTCTAGTTTATGCATAACCATGATTTATGTAATTGTATTGGTGGTTTTCACAGTTCAAATAATTCAATTTCAGGCTATAAGTTACTCAATTAAATAAAAAGTCAGTTTAATAAACATTTACAGCAAAGAAGCGTGGGTCAGCCAGCACTCATTAGACACCTCAGTCCAGCACAGCCTTGCTGTAACGCAGCCGACACGCAGACGGAAGAGAGCACAGCCTGGCTGTAACGCAGCCGACACGCAGACGGAAGAGAGCACAGCCTGGCTGTAACGCAGCCGACACGCAGACGGAAGAGAGCACAGCCTGGCTGTAACGCAACCACAGAGAGGAGGTACAGTATAGGTATAGGTACTGCACTTGTAACGCGCTCCCCATCCAGTTGTTACACACTGTTACACATTCACACACCAATGGCGGCAGCTGCCATGCAAGGTGCTAACCTGCTCATTGGGAGCAATTTGGGGTTCAGTGTCTTGCCCAAGGACACTTCACAGGTAGTCAGGAGGAGCCGGGATTCGAACCGCCGACCCTACGATCACTGAACGACCCTCTCTACCAACTGAGCTACACCGCCGCCCCCAGGAGGCCCCTAGACGACCGGAGATGAGTCTTTCTGCTCCTCTGTGAAGCTCAGGCTGATTCTGCCCCAGTGGCGCTGGGGAACGTGGAACCCTTCCCTGGTCACCGGTTCCACCACCAGCTCCAGCAGACCCGGCGGGTTGAGAACCTCCAGATCCGTTAGGCGGAACAGCGGCGAGTAGGCGCGGCCGACCAGAGCCAGCCGGCCGGGGGGGACGCGGGGGTCCGGCCCCCTCAGACGCCGCCAGTGGACCCGGAAGTGGCGCACCCGCTGGGCCGGGTAGCGCCAGCGTAGGGTGGCGTTGAGACGGGGGGCGGAGTCTGAGGAGGAGCTGGCGTCCCTCGACCAGACGACGTCGTACAAGCACACGCCACTGATTGGCTGGGGGGTCACAGAGAGACTCTCGGCGTCTAGGACCTGAGGGAGACGAGAATTAAGATGGAGTGAGGGAGAGAGAGAGAGAGAAGGAGGGAGAGAGAGAGAGAGAAGGAAGGAGGAAGAGAGAGAGAGGGGGTAGAGAGAGAAGGAGGGAGAGAGAGAGGGGGGGTAGAGAGAGAAGGAGGGAGAGAGAGAGAGAAGGAAGGAGGAAGAGAGAGAGAGGGTAGAGAGAAGGAGGGAGAGAGAAGGAGGGAGAGAGAGAGAAGGAAGGAGGAAGAGAGAGAGAGGGGGTAGAGAGAGAAGGAGGGAGAGAGAGAGAGAAGGAAGGAGGAAGAGAGAGAGAGGGGGTAGAGAGAGAAGGAGGGAGAGAGAGAGGAGGGAGAGAGAGAGAAGGAAGGAGGAAGAGAGGGAGAGGGGGTAGAGAGAGAAGGAGGGAGAGAGAGAGAGAAGGAAGGAGGAAGAGAGAGAGAGGGGGTAGAGAGAGAAGGAGGGAGAGAGAGAGGAGGGAGAGAGAGAGAAGGAAGGAGGAAGAGAGGGAGAGGGGGTAGAGAGAGGAGGGAGAGAGAGGGAGAAAGGAAGAGAGAGAGAGGGGGTAGAGAGAGAAGGAGGGAGAGAGAGAGGGGGTAGAGAGAGAAGGAGGGAGAGAGAGGGAGAAAGGAAGAGAGAGAGAGGAGATAGAGAGAGGGGGGGAGAGGGAGAAAGGAAGAGAGAGAGAGGAGATAGAGAGAGGGAGGGAGAGAGGAAAAACAGAGGGAGGGGGAGGAGGACAAAGAGACATTGGTTATATCATCTCATAAAACAGCTGTTTAAAATGTCCTCTACATAAACACAGCACACCTCCAGATACCTGGACCCATACAGTACCTAATACAGAGATACTTCTATACCGCACGTCTATGCGTGTCTGTACGGGACACGGTTTAGAGGGTAACGCTCACCATGATCTCCCCGATCCGGCAGACGAAGGGCGTGTCCCGCGCCCCTCCCTCCCTAAGCACGCCCACACACACCTCCCTCAGGGCGCAGCCCGTCAGCTCCAGCTGGGAACACCTGCACAGCACCACCATCAACACCACAACAATACTCCACATACACCTGCTCAAAGCTTATTCAACAGGATATTAGAGTAGGTGTGCTGATCCAGGACCAGTTTTGCTTTTCGTATGAAACTTATGAAGAGGCTGGAACCTGACCCTAGATCAGCACTGTTACGAATAAAAAGGTAGGTTCAAGTTAGGCTTATAACAGTACATTAGAAAGGGCGTGTTAACTAAATATTCTTCATTGCATTTGGGGCTGAGGGAGTTGGACAGGACAGATCGTGGATGTCGTAGCATGTTCTCTCTCCCGTGATGCTTTTAGCCTCTCTCACTCTGAAATGTAATTTAATGTAATGTATTGCTTTATAAATGTTCTTAGCCGGTAGACAAACATACTCCAGGAGCTTGCTCGATCGCCTTGTTGAGAGGGGTCAGGGAAGAGTTTTTACAGCTCACTTATCTGGCCCCCGGGTGATTACTGTTTTTTTGCTTCCCTCTGGAATATGTAGAGGTGGGTCGTATGCCCACCTCCCTTGTTCTCTGTAAAGCGCATTGTGTTGCCTCTGGGTATGAAATGCGCTCTACAAATAAAGCTTTGATTGCTTGATTGATTGATCGATCGTGAACTGGTTGAAATGATGACTGGTGTGAATCTCTACCTCACGGTCCATCCATCTGGCGTCCACTGACCACAGCTCTGAGAGAACTGCTTGACCAGCTGGTGCTCCTCCTGCAGGGCCTTGGGATGGACACTGCTGGCTACACACACACACACACACACACACACACACACACACACACACACACACACACACACACACACACGCACACACACACACACACACACAAACACAAACACAGTTTCAGTTTCATCAAAGCGAGCATCCAATAAACTTGAACTAGACTAGATGTGTGATTGAAAGAGGAAACGAGCAGGGTGGGGGGGTGAGTTAGGCTCCCGTCCCGAACCCTTAACTATCAGCTCAAATGCCTGGTGAAATGCATTGTGGGCATAAATGTATGGATGTCACAACTTTGTGATATGTACTGTATGAATGTCACAGCTACCAAGATAAAACAGAGGTACTAGTCATTAGTGAAAAAGCCAAAAGAGAGAGACCATCTTTGAATTGAATTGAAAGCTTTATTGTCATTATACCGAAGTATAACGAAATGTTGTAAGACCTCCCTCTAAAACAATACTCACAGCCACACAGCCACACACACACACACACACACACACACACACACACACAGAGGTTACACACATAGACCAACATAAGAGCATATATAGGAGCACACAGAAAATTGCACAGTCCCATATTTCTTCTATCAATATTCCGTTCAGTCCGAGTTATAAGTCCCATAGGGTGATGGAGTGTTTGTTCAGCTCCATGACAGCGCTAGGAAAGAAGCTGTTTCTCAGCCTGGAGGTGCGGGTTTTGAAGGCCCTATAACGCCTCCCGGAGGGGAGCAGGGGGAGGAGGTGGTGGGAGGGAGGGGTGGGCTTTGAAGGCCCTATAACGCCTCCCGGAGGGGAGCAGGGGGAGGAGGTGGTGGGAGGGAGGGGTGGGTTTTGAAGGCCCTATAACGCCTCCCGGAGGGGAGCAGGGGGAGGAGGTGGTGGGAGGGAGGGGTGGGCTTTGAAGGCCCTATAACGCCTCCCGGAGGGGAGCAGGGGGAGGAGGTGGTGGGAGGGAGGGGTGGGCTGTGAAGACCCTATAACGCCTCCCGGAGGGGAGCAGGGGGAGGAGGTGGTGGGAGGGAGGGGTGGGCTGTGAAGACCCTATAACGCCTCCCGGAGGGTAATTTTCCTCCCATTTAAAGGACAATGCTCGTTTTTGACAACCTGGACCTTATTTACGACATATTATAAGACGTTTGACTCACCGAGATCACTTTGGTGTAGTTCAGAGGCATGTAGAAGAAATTTAAAATCCAGTGCGAGCCAGTATATCCATGTAATGGCGGTGGACGGGGCACCGAGAATGCAGTTTCTAAAAATCTATTTTCTGCCGCGAAACGGTTGTTTTCATCAATCTGTCTTGATGAATCGCTAGTTGTGCTTACATAGAGCGTAGGCCTGTTGTGGTTTTTCACATGCCTCTGTAATATGATCTTTAGAAACGTCTTTAGACACGAAATAGCTTCCTCACTAGCTCCAGCACGCATGCGCACAGCGCGCTGGAGCAAGTGAGGAAGCTATTTCGTGTCTAAAGACGTTTCTAAAGATCATATTACAGAGGCATGTGAAATACCACAACAGGCCTACGCTCTATGTAAGCACGAAGCACGAAACACGCCGGTGCTGAGGGACAGACCCGTTATCAGGCCCCGTTGTTTCAAAGCGGCCATAGAAATGGTTGAGCTCCTCGGCCAGGGAGGCGTTGGTGTTGGTGGGCGGTTCCTCAGCCAAGGAGGCGTTGGTGTTGGTGGGCGGTTCCCGGTTGCCCCTGTGATCTGCTGGATGCCCGGCCACGCCCGGGTCGGATCATGGTTGGTGACGTGATCCTCTATTTTGTCCTTGTATGCAGATTTTGCTTCCTTTTTTTTCAAGTTGTGCCTGTCTGTACTGTACAGGTCTCTGTCACCTGATTTGAAAGCTGTGTTACGTGTCTTCAATAGTGCCTGAACCCCCCTATTCACCCATGGTTTCTCGTTAGGGAATATCCGGATGCGTGTGTAGATGTCAATATTTTCAGCTTTTTTTTTCTTTGTGCGCCGCCATGGCAATAAGCGTACTTAAAAACACTAGCACTTCATACGAAGTACCAGGCTAGGTGTTCACCTATGTAGGTGTCATATTTGACTCAGATCTTAATTTTGAAACCAAGAATACAGCAAGACATCTTTTTTTATCATTTAAGGAGCATTGCTAAGGTGCAACCTTCTCTCTCTCGGGCTGACGCTGAAAGATTAATGAAGGCTTTTATCACTAGCAAGCTGTTACTGTAAAAGATTAATGCGCTCGTCTACCAAAAGCTATAGTATCGGTCAACTATAAATGATACAGAAAGCTGCAGTGAGCGAGTCCTCACTAAGACTAGACAGACAACACACATCGCACCAGTCTTATAATTAATTCACTGGTTACCCATTAGTTTCAGAACCGATTTTAAGATTATTTTAGTCTATAAATGACTCTGTGGTCATGCACGCATGCTTTTAAAGGTACAGTACACATTCAGTGTCTATTATGCCCCCTGGCACTGACCTCTGAACGGTCCCTAAAGCCAAAACCAGGAGACACTGGAAAGCAGCTTTCAGTTTGTATGCTCCCAGTCTCTGAGATATCCTGCAGGATAGCCTAAAGGATCTAAAGGATGTGTACTGTACCTTTAAAGGACAATGCTCGTTTTTGACAACCTGGACCTTATTTACGACATATTATAATCGCTAGTTGTGCTTCCATAGAGCGAGGGCTTGTTGTGGTTTTTCACATGCCTCTAAATATGATCTTTAGAAACGTCTTTCGAAACGAAATAGCTTCCTCACTTGCTCCAGCACGCTGTGCACATTACAGAGGCATGTGAAAAACCACAACAAGCCCTCGCTCTATGTAAGCACAACTAGCGATTCATAAAGACAGATTGATGAAAACAACCGTTTCGCGGCAGAAAATAGATTTTTAGAAACTGCATT
>NW_028175942.1:744478-746978 GCF_949987555.1 Borostomias antarcticus
CTTGGCAACCCTTTTGTTAGGGGAACTATTTTGCTCCGCGGAATTGAGGGAATGATGCTTCGTTTTGAATAAATGTTAATATTTTGTGTTTATTTTACACTAATAGCTGTAGTAACCGTTGTATAAAAGCAATAAACCACTCGAGGCCGTGTGTTATAGTGATTTTATAACAGCTAGGGGGGTTTTACTCTGCTTCGCGTCGTGCCTAACAACGCCCCCTAGCTGTTATAAAATCACTATAACACACGGCCTCTCGTGGTTTATTGCCTAATTACAACCAACTACATAACATTCTAATGTTGTCGTCCATGAGCTGCAGTACCTGTCCTCTCCAGCGGAGCGTCTTCCCAAAGCCCTGGCAGAAGGAGGAGATGAAGGGGAGGGGGGAGGACTGACGGTGGACGTACAGGGAGTCCGACAGCAGAGCCCAGAACCTAGAAAACAGGATATGACATAGCAGGATGTCAATGGGGTAGGATGTTAATGGGGTAGTGGTAGGATGTTAATGGGGTAGGGGTAGGATGTTAATGGGGTAGTGGTAGGATGTTAATGGGGTAGTGGAAGGATGTCAATGGGGTAGTTGTAGGATGTTAATGGGGTAGTGGTAGGATGTTAATGGGGTAGTGGTAGGATGTTAATGGGGTAGTGGTAGGATGTTAATTGGCCAGGGCATGTTAATACACATTGGAAAACTAGCAGGAAGATAGATAGTTTATTTGTCATTGCATGTTCATACAACGAAACTTTGTTCGGGCATTCAGTTTTGGATCAGCTTAAAAGATTACAGTGGCCTACACATGCACTATAAGTAAAATCCTTTAAAAAAAATCCTTAAAACGTATAAAATATAGTTTATGAATAAGAGTCCTGAAAATGTATAAAATATAACAAGCAATTATTGCACAGTCCCTTAGTGCACTTCGGCAACAATAATTACTATTAAAGGAGTAGTAAAGGGAGAATGCATGTTTACTAACACCTCAGTGAGTTTCTTGTCTTTGAAATCGAGAGTTTAAAATGTTTTTTGAATGATTTTTCACGGTGCCCACCCACATCCATTGTATGACCAAAACGGTGGTAGAGCAATTATCAGACTTTCTCAAAAGTGCTAGTTTTGTCAACGTTTTGATCTGAACCATTGTATATGATCATAAGTAACCTTAAAACGCGGCTAAACATGCATTTTCCCTTTACTACTCCTTTAAGAGCTATAAGAGCAACTAAACAATTATTGCACAGTCCCATATCGCACTTCAGGTGGAAGCTCAGTGTGTAATCTTACCAGTGTCAGTATGCTGTACTGTGAAATATATTACAATCCGTTGTGTTTAGCATTGCTCCAGCCTCGTTTTGACCACTTGGGCGAAGGGGTTGCCATACACGTAAACACAGTGGACTGTGATGCATTTCCCAGGACAGCATACTGAGACTGGTAAGATTACACACTGAGCTTCCTGCTAGTTTTTCTTGAGTTTTTCAACGCGTATTAACATGCCCTGCCCACTTCCATTGTAATGAAATTTGAGACGAAAATCTCAATCTAGCTTAATATTTGAACGATCAATGAAATTATGGTCACTATGTTTCAGATTGATTTTAGACATATCATAAATAGGGCTAAATGTCCAAAATAGCTCACTACCCCTTTAATACCGTGAGGGTCAAAAGCTAACCATGACACACAGGTGAAATTACAGTATGTTTCAACTTTTCTAAAACCTGGTGACTATGTACAATATGACGTAGTCAACTACTCTAGGTAGGAAGAGAGGAACGCTCTTAACCAGGACTTCAAGGGAGGCGCAGCATGGAGTATAATCTCCAGGCAGATAGAATCAGGCCCCGGAGCTTTCCCTGGCTTTACATGCTGGAGGGAAGCAGCGAACTCACGTCATTCAATTCACCGGAGCGGTCTTTGCCCTCGTATGTCCCACTTTTCACAAATTGTCATTTTGTTTGCAGTGACGGGGGGAGTGTCTAGACCTGCCAGTGAGGTAGTTAAGGATGCTCCATGCCTTGTGGCTGGAGTGTGAGAAGTCAATAGAGTTAATGGCCTCCTCCCAGCGCTCTTGCCTCCTTCGGGTGAGTCTAGACAGCAAGTCTGTCTGACTCAGCTCCTGGGGGGGGGGGGGGCACGGAGGAAGACACAGTAGAGACTCTCACACTCCGCATCCCAACACGGTTTGTAGCTATTGCCCTAGTTGTCGCGCTAGTTGCCCTAGTTGTCGCGATCCCTAAGCCGAACAAGCCTGAAGGGAACCCTGTTCATCCAGGCCTGTCCGACATACCGGACACCCAACGGAACGCATGGCCTGGCGGTTTTGGATGACGAAACGGTGACATGGCTCCTGGAGGTGTGCCCAGATATATAACCCGGGTGACCACCTCACCCAGGCTCGGGGTGTTTAGGTCATCTTCTAACATACTTCTGTGATTTGGACACTTGCCAAGTACAAAACTAAAATAGAAAGCTGCACGCTAAGCCAGTCTTCTAGATGTG
>NW_028175942.1:751978-859478 GCF_949987555.1 Borostomias antarcticus
GAAGACAAGATGTCAATAACTTTTTGGAGAATACAAAAAAAAAAAAAATGTTTATTTGTATTTATTCTAACATTATAGAGTATTTACAGCAAATAAACACTTACTGCCCAGATAAATAATTTAAACAATTCTTGGGTGGCCTAGGACTTTTGCATAGTACTGCAGTTTATCAGTAATACAATACCCGACTGATACACCATACCTGGCAATGATGAGGCTCCATATTTGATGACTTCATGGACACTTTGCGATTCCATTGGTTGATCCAAACAAGATTCCAAACTGGTAGGAAAAGAAGTCAAAAGGCAGCCGTCAGGTCTATAAAGACAGCTCCGGATCCGAAGAAGAAGAAGAAGAAGAAGAAGAAGAAGAAGAAGAGGAAGAAGAAGAAGAAGAAGAAGAAGAAGAAGAAGAAGAAGAAGAAGAAGGGTCTTCATTCAATTGAGACAGTAGTTACTGTGCCTGTTATCTATGAAGCTATGCCTAATGTCATCTATGAAGTTATACCTGACTAGGGATGGGTATCATTAGGATTTTATTGATACCAGTATCAATTGCTTATTATTAGTATTGCTTATTGATACCGATACTTATCGATACTCTTATCGATACTACTCTACCACTTTGGGACTCTTACACTGCCTGGGTCGATAGGACTTTCTGTCTCAGTTGGCCTTCATTTACATAGTGAACTGTCACTGTGATCAGAGCCTTAACCATCTGGGGTTTCAAGAGCAATTATAAGAAGAACGTTTTTTATAAAATAAAAGACCCATATTCAATGACCTTTGACCCATATTATTGTATAGTATATATATATAGTATTGCACTGTAAAGAGGGGTATTCCCCTTTCTAACACTTGTACTGTACATAAACACATCTAATGTGTTCCCGGTGTCTTCATCAAAAGAGGTTTTTAAGTGAACAGTTTTTCATACTGCAGTCTGCATGCATGCCAGTATTGTTGGAGTGACCAATTGATTGTATGAGTGATTGATTGAGTGATTGAGTTGTCTTACTTGTGATAGATAACATCTGTCACTTATTTCATCTATATTAGGCGGCACCCTACACCCAAAGACATGCTTTGACAAAGGCTTGAAACGTGTCAGCGTAATTTATGTCCAACAATACATCGTGAGACGGAATCACAACTGTGTTTGATCCTCATTGTGCTGCTCGGCATGTTCTTTTCAAGACAGCGACTCTTTGGAAACCTAATGTAAATAAAAAGGAGCGCTTATGTCCCCTGCTTAACATGTTAACACAATGATTTAATATGTCCATTCTAGTCATGTTGTAGTCAAAGAGCTCAGTGTTTTGACAAATTGAGCTCAGTGTTTTGACAATGCAATAACTGAAAACAAGTCATTAATAAAATATTTCAATCACAGATCCGAAGCTTCTCTTTTTCATAATTGTACAGTATTTTCTAAAGTATTACTAGAAATGTGTTCAATGGTCTATCAAGTTATTTGAAAACAATGGAACATGGACTTTATTATAATTATGTAGGGTACTGTATGTACCTTATTATATTAGGTTAAGTGTAATATAATGTTGTTGTCTTACTGTAACACCTCACTTACACTTATTAACACTAACTAGCTGCTGCAGTGCTTATTACATGCATATTAGCACATTAGCTGTTTATTATCCATTATAAAGCACTTATTAATGCCTGATTTATTTCACATATTTCACATATCTACAACTAGTAGGCCATTATGTCAATAACTTCCTAATTGCTTATGACGGTAAATAGGCAAGTTGTTGTGCATGAATTATGATCCCAATAATAGCACATCAGTATAGTAATGTCTAGTTTGTCCAATCACTTGTCAGATTCTAAAAACAGTTGTCTACCATAATGTGTGTGTGTGTGTGTGTGTGTGTGTGTGTGTGTGTGTGAGAGAGAGAGAGAGAGAGAGAGAGAGAGAGAGAGAGAGAGAGAGAGAGAGGCTCGGAGTGGAGACATGGAGTGCGTGACAACTAGCGCTGCGTCTAGGATACTTTCCGAAATAAATAAATGTATTTTGTCTGTATGATAGCTTAATTTATCAGGCCCAATGTTTGGTTAGCAATACCATTGCGAGGGAAAAGTTGTAATGACGTTCAAATTGCATTCCCGAGACGGATTCATCGAGTGCCGTAATACGTGTAATAGGCGCGCACTCGTCTTTTGAATTGAACGTGGAAGAAAAATGTGCGGCTCATTTGACCGTGGAGAAAGAAAGTGCGGCTAGTTCGAGCGCAGTTAATATCAGGTGCAGTTGCAGGCATGTAAAGCGCAGTTAATATCAGGTGCAGTTGCAGGCATGTAAAGGCAAAGGCCGCTAAACAGCTATTAGAAGAAACTCACCCGAGAAACTTACCCGCCAGTGCCGACATCATCTGTCTCTTCTCTCTTTATCTGCAATGAACTACCCTTGTCTTCGTGATCCGTTACCAATGCACGGTCCATTTCGAGAAATTAGGATTTATAATATATGTGGTGTAGAGATAAATCAATAAATAATAACTACTGATAGTGAAATGCTCTTTATCGTGGAAAGGCACTTCCTCGTGTGCTCTGATTGGCTGCAGGAATCAAGACGCTCAAGCGTGCCGACCAATGACGGCCCGGATACAGGGATCACGTGGACTGTGTTTGGACAGGCTACCTTGCCTCGCGTCACCAGACAGTCCAACAAAATACACCCATGGGTCCAACAAAATCTATAGAATAATAATAATATTATAGGAATTATAAGAATAATAGAAGTTCTATTAATACACCCATGGGTCCAACAAAATACAATCAAACACAAAAACAACAACACGTGCCGGTGGAAAATTCTGTCTGTCCACTACTCTCTTTGAAAACACATTCGAGAAAAGACATTTAGATGTCACAACTACCCAGATTTCCTGGCATTATCTGATGTGTACTACAGACAGTGCAACGTAACAAAATATGGCGTATTTTATATAAAGCCATGTAATAGGACGCCACTGGAATCCACCTTGTTTGTTATTTCTCTGTAAGGATGTAAAACCCCTACTACAAGTATGATTATGCCGTAATATGACGAAAAGGTGAGACCAGTCATGAGCAACTCTTGAAATCAGACCACAAATATAAAATAGACGAAAACAACATAGGCCATGTAAAAAATATATGTTTATTTTTTTTAAACTGAACAAATTGGCGTCAAACCTTATGCCAAGCTTTTCAACAGCGCAGAACAACATTTTTGCTGTATCCTTTTATAAATATTTACAAGTTTCATTGTTATAAATGTCGCTTACAGTCCTCCAGGCGTCTCCATCACGCTGCGCGCAGGGGACAGTAGCGACGCGTGTGGGCTTTGTCCCCAGTCACGTCACATATGGGACAGGTGTAGCTCCTCAGGATGGGACAGGTCACCCTCCCGTCCCTCGCCCTCAGCCGGTGGGACCGGTAGATCCCCGCCGCTTCCCCGTTCTGCCTGCAGAAGCCGCACCACTCAGACGAGGCCAGGCTGGCGTGCGTCGGGTCCGAGGTGCTGCTGCCGGGTGTCGGGCTCACAGAGTCTCCCTGGGGTCGCCGGTCCTCCGGTCCGAGCTGGTCTGGCCTCGGGGGTCCCCTCTCCATCTCCACCCCACTCGAGGGTCCCCTCTCCATCTCCACCCCACTCGGGTGTCCCCTCTCCATCTCCACCCCACTCGGGTGTCCCCTCTCCATCTCCACCCCACTCAGGTGTCCCCTCTCCATCTCCACCCCACTCAGGTGTCCCTTCTCCATCTCCACCCCACTCGGGTGTCCCCTCTCCATCTCCACCCCACTCAGGTGTCCCCTCTCCATCTCCACCCCACTCAGGTGTCCCCTCTCCATCTCCACCCCACTCAGCTGCTCCAGCAGCTTCCCTAGATTCATATAGTCGCGCCACATATCGAAGTCATTGCTTGGGACGAGGCTGGTGACTCCTGCAAGGCTAAGTCTCGGCATTGTGCTTTTTCGTGGTTGTCAGTATGGGGGGTTTGAGCCCCAGAGTATTTATAGTGTCTGGGACTGACTCCTGAATTGAAACAGTGTATGAACCTGTCTGGACCACGGGATGGTCGCGTGTCAGTCTGGCGCCACCGAGTGAAAACATTGACACGTGACTTGCTTTGTTTTGACTGTCTCCTTTGGTAGCCCTTTGATCACAACATATTAAGGAAGGTTTAAAATGAAAATATTGGCAGGAAAAAGAACAACACGCATAGTAATTGCACAACAAAAAGCATTGGCCTAAGCATCCACTGTGCTTATAGCTTTAATAGGTTAGCCTATAAAATAACACTTTAATGATTGCAATTTCAGATTTGTAATAAATATAAATCGACATGGATTTATTTGTGCATGCAATCTGATGGCTGGATTTGGATTACATGGAATTATGGAATGTATAAGTGAATGCTGTTGTGGTTTTGGACACCCAGATGTCAGGCAGAGTGCATCAGAAGCGGCAGAACGAGGGAGCGGTTAAAAGGGGCTTTGCTCAAAGTTCATTTGAAGGTAATACAGCGTCAGTTCTCTGGTCTCCTGACCTGCTCACCCCAAAACTGCCTAGCAACGCTCTCCTGACCTGCTCACCCCAAAACTGCCTAGCAACGCTCTCCTGACCTGCTCACCCCAAAACTGCCTAGCAACGCTCTCCTGACCTGCTCACCCCAAAACTGCCTAGCAACGCTCTCCTGACCTGCTCACCCCAAAACTGCCTAGCAACGCTCTCCTGACCTGCTCACCCCAAAACTGCCTAGCAACGCTCTCCTGACCTGCTCACCCCAAAACTGCCTAGCAACGCCACACAATTGCACTGGCACCTTGATGATCAGAC
Organism: Borostomias antarcticus; assembly: GCF_949987555.1. Classification (NCBI taxonomy): domain Eukaryota; kingdom Metazoa; phylum Chordata; class Actinopteri; order Stomiiformes; family Stomiidae; genus Borostomias; species Borostomias antarcticus. The sequence continues at coordinate 756,824 of NW_028175942.1, forward strand.
CGATTCATTGATTGATTTTGAAATAATGTTAAAATACATATAGTTCGTTCCCAATTGGGCAACGTCATAAGACAAGAACAGTGTTCAAACAATCACTCAATCAATCCCAAGTGCTTTTCAGTGTCACAATACACTTCACATAGGTGAGAACTGTGAAAAGAGCACTTTCTGTCCCAAATACAGTAGAGAAAGGTTCTGTTAGTGAGGCTGGTTAAACTACAGATAATGCCCCCTCAATATGAGGGTGAAGTGGGTTCAGGAGTCCATGGTTTGATTTCATAACTGTACGTTTATCATACATGGTAAGTTTGTACATCGGTGGTACGTTTATCATATGTGTGGGGTGACAGCTGTTCTACTACATCCAAAGCACCCGGACAGTCCATCCAGAACCGGACAGTCCATCCAGAACCGGACAGTCCATCCAGAACACGTAGACCTACAGTACAGGAGACTGTTTCTGGACCTTCAGTTGGTGAGGCTAGCTCAACTACACATTGCGCCCCCTGAAAACTGATTCAGAAGGGTGAGAGGAATCAGAATAGTGGTACTGTTATCGTCTACATAGGTGTGGTAGCCAATATACTAAAACACCATACAAAAGACATCCCTCCCCTCCCCCTCCATCTTAAACTAAAACACCATGCAAAAGACATCCCCCCCCCCCCCATCTTAAATTGGTGAGGCTGACTTAACTAGGCGTGGGAAACCTTAACCTACAGCCTCCATAAAAGGATATGAGCCCAAACGATGCCTTTCCTCAAACTACTGAGGTTGACTAAACTATAAAAAATGTTCCCTAAATGTGGTGGTGAAACTAATTGAGGAGGGCAGGAAGAATAAGAATATTATTGATAAATGTATCATCTGGGTAGGTGTCAAAGGTCACACATTGAATGTCAGAGGCGGGTACACTGGTGCAATACCAGCAAGATACACAGGCAGCAGGGAAATGCAGAAATCTTCATTTGACTTTTTTGAGAGAAAAATGCTGTTACAAAGGTGAGCGAGAGACGACCACTCAATTAAACCTTTAGCACATTTTAATACTAACACACTTTCTCTCCTGGGTGCATTTTCATAGGACAACCAGCGTAGCTGAGCAGTACCTTCACTTAGTAGCAGTGAATTTAGCACACATATACTAATATACCACATGAGGGCGGCATTGAGGCCATACAGTACTTCCTTAGACCTATGGAACAAGCTCCAGTTGACTTCTTGATGACCCTTACGAAATTCATATTGGAATCCAATTATTTTATGTTTGACAAGAAGTTTTATCTACAGATTGAAGGGACCTCCATGGGTTCTCCTTTTGCGCCCAACTATGCCAACCTATTTATGGGGTTATGGGAAGAAAATTTCATTTTCAACCCTAGAAACCCGTTTAAAGACAGTATTCTGTTTTATAAGAGATATATTGATGATATCCTGTTAGTGTTCACTGGTCCGGAAGAAGCACTGTTTGGTTTTAAAGATTTCATTAACAGCTCACATCCCTCTCTAAGATTCACCATGGAATATGACAAAAAGAAAATACATTTTTTAGATTTGCTAATTTCTGTCAATGAGAAGGGGACGTTGGACACTTCCATCTTCCGAAAAGATACTGACAGAAACACCCTTTTACATGCTAATAGTCACCACCCTAAGTCGATGGTAGAGAATATTCCTTATGGACAATTCCTTAGATTAAAGCGCATATGCAATAAGGAATCAGATTTTGAAACTAGTGCCATAGAAATGAAGGACAGATTTGCTAGTAGAGGGTACAGAAAAGAAACCATTGATAAAGCATACGATAGAGCTAAGGAAAAGGATAGACAACTCCTACTGACACCGGGACCCCAGGAACAGAAAGAAAATTCCATGAAACCGATATTTGTTTCTGAATATAGTAATGTCTCCAACGAAGTAAAAACTATTATCAAAAAACACTGGAATATTTTGAATTGTGATCCCAATTTGACAGAAATAGCCAAATCCACCCCTAGTTTCTGTTTCAAGAGAGGTAGAAATATTAAAGACAGTGTTGTTACTTCTATGTACAGGGAGCCCACCCCTCCCACCAATTGGTTGTCCCAGGAAGTATATGGGAACTACAGATGTGGGAGATGTACTCATTGTTCTCACACACACAACACCAAGAGTTTTTTTCACCCACAGACAGGAGAGAAATACAGAATTAAAGAATTCATAAACTGTATGTCGACACATGTGATATACATGTTAAAGTGTCCATGTGGGTTGGTGTATGTAGGACAGACTAAACGGAACTTGAAGCTCAGAATAGCAGAACACAAAGCTGCTATCAGGAATGGGAACATGGATTATGCCATTGCTAGACATTACAGGGACAGAAACCATGGTTCTGCAGCCTCTCTGAAATTCATTGGGTTAGAGAGGATCACTCCTAACCCAAGGGGAGGGAATTTGGTTCAGAAATTATTAAAAAGAGAAGCATTTTGGATCTTTACATTGAATTCTATGGAACCACATGGCCTCAATGAAACATTAGATTTGAGTTCATTTTTGTTATAATGACACTAATGTTTGTTTTTCTTTCTCTGCAGATATCCCTTTGTTAGAAGAGAGACAGGGACACTTCTTCCCTGCTCACCACCCACCCTCCAGACATAGGTTATTGGCAGAGGTTATTGGTATAGACTATGCTGTCACTCCAGTCACTTTTTGGTCCTTATGATGATGATGTCCGGTATAGGAAATCAAGGAAAATTACTGTGATTGTGAATAAGGGTGGCTGTTTCTAGTATACTGTATGAATGTTAATCACTTATGGCCTGATTAACATGGTGATGTATTATGAATATTGTGTGTAGTATTACTTGTTTGTTAATTAATTGGCTGATTGCTGTGGCCATCCAGATGGTGTTCGGCTGATTGGACCGACCACACCCAGATCATCTTTTTTAAAAGCACCTGTGTTCTTCTCTCAGCACGAACCTGATGAAGCCATAGGCGAAACGCGTTGTTCGTTTCTTTTAATTAATAAAAGTACGGAATTACCAGCCTTGTGTCGCGGTGACTCCTTCCTACTTGTATGTATATTCACGTTTATTTACAGAATGTAGATTTTTATAATCTAGCAGGTATAAATATACAGTGCTGTTGTGCAGAGTATAGTACTGAGTTAAGGACAGAGATGAGCAGAGTGAACTCATTCCGGATGTGGATGGTCTGAAGGTAGAAGCTTCTTCTGAGCCTCTGTGAGTTGATCTTCTTCAGTAGGCAGTACCTGAGCAGAGAGAAGAGGCTGTTGTCCGGGTGGCTGGGATGTTTCAACATTCTCCTGACCTTGGTCCTGCAGCCCCGTGTGTCGATGTCCTGGAGGTGTGGGAGATATGTTCTGCTGACCAAACACTCTCTACAGTGACTTGTCCTGCATGGTGTTGCTTCCATAGCATGTTGGTAGTGTTGATGTTCTCAGTCAGACACCCTCTCAATCATGCATATACAGGAATGTTTGTTGTCCATGTCTGGTGATCTGTACATCAATATACTGTACTTGTAAATACACTGTCTCCACAGGGGTCCTACTGTTGTTCAGGCAATTGGCCACTCCTGCTTCCTGCTAGTCCACTAGAATCACTTTCATCTTCCTGCTTCCTGCTGTAGTCCACTAGCATCTCCATTATCTTACTGACATTCAGGTGGAGGTTGTTGTCCTGACAACATTTAGTTTGGCATGCCACCTCCTCCAAGTAGGCCTTCTCATTATTGTTGGAGATCAGGCCTACCGCAGCTGTGTCATCAGTGAATTGATAATTGAGCTGGAATTGTAGGTAACTATGCAGTCGTGTTTGTACAGAGGATATGAAACAGCCCAGTGTTGAAGGTGAGAGGGTGACTTTCTCCAGTGTTTAGGGTGAGAGAAGATGATGCCCACTCTCGCCCCCTGAGGTCTGCCCGTCAGGAAGTTGAGGATCCACCTGTGCAGGAAGGGTTTAATCTCCAATCTCCATCCTGCGTTTGGAGATGAGTATGGGGAGTTATGGTATTGCAATCTGAAATATAGTCGATGGACAGCAGCCTCACATAATTTGCCTCATACACTTTGCTTTCAATTCATAGAATTAAATCAGTTCCTGTCTCCTACTATATAGGCTAAGATAAAATACTGAACCCCTTTTTGAAGGGCCCTACTAATCACTAAGTATCTCAAAGTACTCCAAAGTATACCACAAAGTACTCCAAAGTATAGCGCAAAGTACTCCAAAGTATACAGCAAAGTACCCCAAAGTATACAGCAAAGTACCACAAAGTACCCCAAAGCATACTGAAAAGTACCTCTGTATACCACAAATTACCACACATTACTGCAAAGTATAGGTAAGTACCTCAATGTATACCACAAAGTACTTCAAAGTACTCCAAAGTATAACGCAAAGTACCCAAAGCTTACTGCAAAGTACTGCAGAGTACCGCAAAGTACTCCAAAGCAGACCACAAAGTACCTCAAAGTATTCCGCAAAGTACCGCAAAGTACTGCAAAGTACCCCAACGTTTACTGCAAACTACTGCAAAATATCAAAGTACCTCAAAGTACCCCAAAGTATACTGCAAAGTACTGCAAAGTATACCACAGAGTACCCCAACGTATACCACAAGTACCACAAAGTACTCCAAAGCACACCACAAAGTACCTCAAAGTATTCTGCAGAGTACCACAAAGTACCTCAAAGTACCCCGAAGTATACTGCAGAGTACTGAAAAGTATTGCTGTGTACCCCAAAGTATACCACAAAGTACTGCAAAGTACTACAAAGTACCCCAAAGTATACCACTTAGTACCGCAAAGTAATCCAAAGCACACCACAAAGTACCTCAAAGTATTCCGCAGAGTACCGCAAAGTACCTCAAAGTACCCCAAAGTATACTGCAGAGTACTGCAAAGTATTGCTGTGTACCCCAAAGTATACCACAAAGTACTGCAAAGTACTGCAAAGTACTACAAAGTACCCCAAAGTATACCACTAAGTACCGCAAAGTACTCCAAAGCACACCACAAAGTACCTCAAAGTATTCCCGCAGAGTACCTCAAAGTACCCCAAAGTATACTGCAGAGTACTGCAAAGTATTGCTGTGTACCCCAAAGTATACCACAAAGTACTGCAAAGTACTGAAATGTATACCACAGAGTACCCCAAAGTATACCACAAAGTACCTCAAAGCACCCCAAAGTATACTGCAAAGTATCATGAGACACACCAAAGTATACCACAAGTACCACAGCGTACGCCAAAGTATACCACAAAGTACCCTAACAGTATTATTCATTCACTTTTTAAATTATTACATTATCAGTAAAGTATTACATTACCAGTTTTGAAAAAAAAGACCCACCTGATAATGTAATAACTTGACCGATAATGTAATAAGGTATTACATTATCAGAAAAATGGTATTACATTATCAGTCAGGACATTTTATTACATTATTGGTTAAGTTATTACATTATCAGGTTTTATTACATTTTCGATTGACTTAAGTCAAACTTTTATTACATTATCAGGCGTTATTACATTATCGGTTGATTATAACATTATCGGGTGCTACAAGCCTCATTCATAATACTTGAAGCCTATGAAGATTGAGGGAGGGAGGGAGCCGGGATTAGCATTGCGGCTAAACCAGGTTTCGCTAGCTGCGCGCGGGCTAGCTCACGGTGGTTAGAGCGTGCGGCGCGGCCCAAGAAACGTCACGTCTCAGTGAGCGGAGCCTGGTGAGTCAGCCAGGCCTGTGTGTGTAGTCTGCTCTCTTGCTTTGTTGTGGGGTTTCTCACAGAGCGCGCCAGGGGCCTTTTTAGGGTCCCCGGGGCCCACATCATACGGTGCGAGAGAGGATGTGGCGGCGCTAACGGCGGCCTCACCCACAAAGCCGCTCTGACCCTGGGGCTGTGTTGTGGGGGGCCCCCCAGGGCGGGCTGGGGGGGGCCGTGAACCCACGCTCGCTACTCCGGGGCCTCTTCGCCGGATCGCTGTCCTGGGTCGGCACGCACGTTTTAAGCACACAGGCTGGAAGGTTGATTTTGTGTTTCTAAACGGACGTTTTCTTAACATGCAGAGTTTGTAGAGGACTACGGCAACCCGGCGGGGTCAAACCTCAGAAACACAGTCCTGATTCAGTTACATCTCTCGACGGAACTGGAGTTCCGTGACACAAGATGGAGGGCCCCGGGCTCCGCCCCCCCTGACCTTCTCTCCTCTAACTGGTTCTTTGTCTTAGTTTGTCCTCGCCAACAATCCAATAGCTTGGGGGGGGGGGGGGCCGTTCCGAAGTGTCGGTATCTGTCATGGCCATCCTTCCCTTCTTGCCCCCGTCTTCCTGTGTGTGATAAGAGAGACCCGGAACATCCTGAGATCTAGAGACGGTTGGTCAGAGGCGGTATCTAAATTCGGCGTCTTTGGTGGGGGGGGGTACAGCCAGAGACCGACTGAGACTCGCTGATGGGGCGTCTAATTACAGCGTTGGAACTAACTAATCCGTAGGGGAAGGGGAGGGGTCGTTAGAGGGGTCAGACCTGCTGGACTGACGTGGGCTAGTGAGTGGAAAAGACATAACCACAAAAAAAAAACTCTTTAATAATAATAATTTTTGAAAATATCTCTGAATTGTTTTAATGAAACAGTAGTCAATAGCCTTAGCCTAGTTAATGCAGGTATTAAGGCTAAGATTGGTTATGGACTTGGAACCGTCTAAAATGTTGTGTCACTGCTGTCGGGTGTAAACCTTGTTCTACATTTTGGTGATTTTTATTTCGTTATTTTTTACATCAATTAAAAGCTGGTTGGACGACCCTACGAGCTCCGAGTGGCCCCCCGGCCCTGGGGCCACATTCCAAACAGCTCACCATATGATTACGTTCAAAAACAGAGAAATTGTCATATTTAATTAATAATTTCAAAAGCGCCCGCCTTATTTACCGAGCTGCTACTGTAACTGTGAGCTTGTGGACAGGTTCCAGCAAGTATCCAGCACCCCACGAACTGTCCAGCTGCTAGACCAAGACGAGAGATACTGTAAATGCTGTGTAGCAGCTGTAACTTACTCTACGTGTACTGGGAAGGTCAAAGGAAACATGGAGATTCGATCAAGGCTTATTAGATCAAGTTTCTTGATCAGTTCAAAATATGGAGTCGTCTCAATTAATCGCCCATTCGTCACGCGTGAGGGGAAAAATAAAGAAACCTCACAATACATCACTCGTCTAGAAAACAGAAGAATCCCTGAATGTTACTGCTCTCTCGATATCGCTCAGGCGAATCACGCGTCACTAGACATGCAAAGTACATCGCAAACGCAGCAATTTTCTTCTGCTACTTCATGTAGGCCTACGTGGTGGAAACTCGCTGCCCGCAACGCCCAATCCACACACCCCCACCCCGGAACCCGCAACGCCTGTATTGCATAAGCAGTGCGACATTGAGAAATTTAAAGCACACACCCAACCAAAAATAATACGGCCCATCTTAGAAACTAGGCCAATACGGCTTAGAAACTAGGCCAATACCAAAGGGTGATATAGCCGGTGAAGTGATATAAACAAACAAATCTCCCTCCCTCCATCTCATCACGTGTCCCAATCCAGAAACCCCAGCAATGTATACAACCTGTCACTAATGATGTGAAAAGATTCAACTGAAATATAAAGGTAGCAGACCTAGACCCATGTCTATCTTTAACTCTCTACACTCTACATCTACCTTGCTCTCTGATAGGCTAGGCTACCTCTACCTTGCTCTCTGATAGGCTAGGCTACCTCTACCTTGCTCTCCGATAGGCTAGGCTACCTCTACCTTGCTCTCTGATAGGCTACCTCTACCTTGCTCTCCGATAGGCTAGGCTACCTCTACCTTGCTCTCTGATAGGCTACCTCTACCTTGCTCTCCGATAGGCTAGGCTACCTCTACCTTGCTCTCTGATAGGCTAGGCTACCTCTACCTTGCTCTCTGATAGGCTATGTGGACTGCAAGCCATTTGACCGTTACTGTGCACTCACACAGCGAGCGACTTGGGCGCCGAGAGCGGTCGGCTGCCATTCATTCTCCACGGAAGCTGGCGACAGGGCGACGGACGCCTCGGCGGCAGCGAGCGACGCGTTGCCAGCGATCTGAGCGTAGATTCGAAGTTGGGCAGAGTTCGACTTTATGCAAATTAGCAGCGACATCGCCGAAGCGGCAACCAATAGCAGATCAGGTTACCTCAGAATGGCAGTGGAATACATCTTCAATAATGTGAGTGACACATGAATGACCCGCCCCCCCCGGCGTCTGCAGCTCTCGGCTGCCAGGGAGCTGGCGACGCCACGCCACGCACGCAACCATAGCGACCACTGTCGCCCTCGTCGCTCGCTGTCTGAGTCTAGAGTTAGGCCTGGTCATTGAAGCCAATAGCCTCTCCACCACTCAGAGTAACACACTGTTCTCCTTCCCAAACCTACATCCACCCCTTCCGAATGTATGAGTGAGTCCACGGGCCCAACGAGCCGAGGGGTTTTGTTCTGGACGGGGTTGTTCCCCAGCTGTGTCAGCGGTGGCTGGAGGTGTCTCCACTGTGTTTTTTTGGGAGGAACGCCGGGAGCGTGACAAGTCCAGACACGACCTGTCCAGGCCGTCCGCCCGCCCCCGCGCTACGCTGGTCCAGCTCTGACGAGCCCGACGTCAGATAAGAAGCAGCCACGGCTTCGCACGCGGGAGGGTGGTTCAGACGCGACTGGCCGAGTTCTCGAGAGGGGAAACGGCTGAAGGCAGCTCGCCGAGGCGCTCCAGACACGACGAGTCGAGCTCCGGCCAGGGACGAACGCAACGCGGCCCTGCTTCAGATATGACACTACTCTCTCCCATACTTCCTCTCGGATCAGTGCTAGCTCCCCTCCAGGAAGGCATCTTAATCCATCCCTTTCGCAGCAGATTGCGGAATTGTATCTTATCAATCTCAGTGATAGCGTTTCCATTGACTTAACTGGGAAATCATCATGTTAGCTTGATTTAGGCAAGAGACTGTCATCCATCTTCTGGGCAGTGTGCACACTCCTGGGCTAAGTCCTACTGATGGATTCTACGCAGGCCTTGGTCCAGATATTTCGTTGAGATCTGGGTGTCCCAAGGGGGTTAGAGAGAGAGCTTTTTCCAAACCATAATTTACTCAAAAGCTTTAAAGCAGAAACTATGAAGCTCTGACCAACAAGCCTAGCCTACTATAAAAAGCTTTTCCCCTCCACCAGCTCCTCTGAAAACTTGTGCCAGCTCCATGTAGTTCATTCCCTTGTATTGATTGGATAATCGATGTACTGCTACGCCATGTTCTTCCGTCCGGAGCATAGCAATCATTTAGCATTGTATTTATATAGTATTTAAAGTACATTTCTAGACCACAGACGCTTTCGAGTGAGTAGTGTGCACCTAAATATCAAACCACACTGACAAGAGAGTACAGAGCTATCAAGATAGCACGGCTGTCAAGTAGAGACCTGCATCAGTGAGATGTTTCGAGCAAACCTGGCAACCGCAACAACCTGGGAGCATGATGGTTAAAGGTGTTCCTTTAAAACTACAAGTCAATCCAGAATAAAGTGAACCTAACCTAGTAGCCTGGAGCACCAGTGGCCTACGGTGGCTCATATGCATCTCCAAAGTGCTTTTACTGTCCGGGTCGTATAGTGAATAACGGGAACGCGACTAAAGCGATAAGGAACCGGGGAAGGGTGATCGAGATGCACACGTATGCTTGAAGGGGGGGGGGGACGCATCTGTTGTGATTTGAGAGGGTATGGGTCCGTTTCAAATGACCTAATTCATGGGCTGTGGTCCCACGCAGCCCCCCACCACCCCACCCCACCACCCCCCCTAACCCACCCCACACACCATCCTCTCGAAACATGGCAACAAAAGCGACGCGAATCATCTCGGTGTACTTCCCAGCGGGGCGGAACGCACTGGATCACCTTTTGTTATCACTTGGCTTTGTTACAGAAACACGCTCTCTCTCTGGGTATCTCTTGGGCTGACTTCTGATGGAGGTATGGAGGAGCCCTCTTTCCTTCCTCGCCCACCTCCCCCCCCCCTCCACCAGCAAAATTTCCCTCCCTGCCTGCCTAGTTCGGTTCGAGTCGCTCCGAACGCACCGGGGGAGCTCACCGTGATAGAAACCAGACACACTTCTTCTCTCATCTCATATCTCCCCCAGATCCTCGCCACGGTGAGAAACGCGTTGTAAAAAGTGCTTGTTTTGGGTGACAAACACACCGAAACATGCAAACAACTCCCAACTAATCACAGAACAAAGATAAACTCACCGCGAGTCCTGTTTCGCCCGGTGTGAAAGTGAAAAGGGGCAGTAGTTGGGATTATTTGCCCCCTTTTCCACGTTTCCACCCCGGCCCCGGTCTCCACACCCCAGGCAGCAGGAGTGTGTTCGGGGTAAAGCAGGAGTGTGTTCGGGGTAAGCAGGAGTGTGTTCGGGGTAAAGCAGGAGTGTGTTCGGGGGAAGCAGGAGTGTGTTCGGGGTAAAGCAGGAGTGTGTTCGGGGGAAGCAGGAGTGTGTTCGGGGTGAGCAGGAGTGTGTTCGGGGGAAGCAGGAGTGTGTTCGGGGGAAGCAGGAGTGTGTTCGGGGGAAGCAGGAGTGTGTTCGGGGTAAGCAGGAGTGTGTTCGGGGGAAGCAGGAGTGTGTTCGGGGTAAAGCAGGAGTGTGTTCGGGGGAAGCAGGAGTGTGTTCGGGGTAAAGCAGGAGTGTGTTCGGGGTGAGCAGGAGTGTGTTCGGGGTAAAGCAGGAGTGTGTTCGGGGTAAAGCAGGAGTGTGTTCGGGGTAAAGCAGGAGTGTGTTCGGGGTAAAGCAGGAGTGTGTTCGGGGTAAAGCAGGAGTGTGTTCGGGGTGAGCAGGAGTGTGTTCGGGGTAAGCAGGAGTGTGTTCGGGGTAAAGCAGGAGTGTGTTCGGGGTGAGCAGGAGTGTGTTCGGGGTAAGCAGGAGTGTGTTCGGGGTAAAGCAGGAGTGTGTTCGGGGTGAGCAGGAGTGTGTTCGGGGTAAGCAGGAGTGTGTTCGGGGTAAAGCAGGAGTGTGTTCGGGGTGAGCAGGAGTGTGTTCGGGGTAAGCAGGAGTGTGTTCGGGGTAAGCAGGAGTGTGTTCGGGGGAAGCAGGAGTGTGTTCGGGGTAAAGCAGGAGTGTGTTCGGGGTGAGCAGGAGTGTGTTCGGGGTAAGCAGGAGTGTGTTCGGGGGAAGCAGGAGTGTGTTCGGGGTAAAGCAGGAGTGTGTTCGGGGTAAGCAGGAGTGTGTTCGGGGGAAGCAGGAGTGTGTTCGGGGTAAGCAGGAGTGTGTTCGGGGGAAGCAGGAGTGTGTTCGGGGTAAGCAGGAGTGTGTTCGGGGTGAGCAGGAGTGTGTTCGGGGGAAGCAGGAGTGTGTTCGGGGGAAGCAGGAGTGTGTTCGGGGTAAAGCAGGAGTGTGTTCGGGGTAAAGCAGGAGTGTGTTCGGGGTAAAGCAGGAGTGTGTTCGGGGTAAGCAGGAGTGTGTTCGGGGTAAAGCAGGAGTGTGTTCGGGGGAAGCAGGAGTGTGTTCGGGGTAAAGCAGGAGTGTGTTCGGGGGAAGCAGGAGTGTGTTCGGGGTAAAGCAGGAGTGTGTTCGGGGTGAGCAGGAGTGTGTTCGGGGTAAGCAGGAGTGTGTTCGGGGTAAAGCAGGAGTGTGTTCGGGGTGGGGGGCCCGGGAGAGAGAGAGAGAGAGAGAGAGAGGAAGGATCTGGGACTCACAGACAAACTGGGAAGGCAACAACTCGGTGAGGTTGTTGATGGAAACGCGTCCCTAGATTGGCCACAAAATTCCTGGAAATTCCCAAAGAGTCTTCTCTCGAAACGTGCGTCTCGACGTCCTCCTTGAAGCAGAAGCAGGACGCAAATCCCACCGTTTATTCACTGTATCCGGGCGCGTCGTCTGCCTCTCCTAGTCCGCCATGTTGTGTGTCTGCGGCAGGAGGAATGGGAAGCTGAATTCTCAGGCCTGGGGCCTCATTTATCAAAGAGCGTGTAAATTCCGGTGTAAAAGAGGGCGTACGACGAAAACGCGGAAAATGCGAAATGTAGCGTACGACGAGAATATATACACGCTTTTCGGATCTATCAAAAAGGTCGTACGCCCTTTTCTGCACGAGAAATCCGAGACTGGCGGAGAATAGAGCGTACGCGCACGCGCCCCGTGTTCCGCCCTCGCCACGCCCTAATCCAACCATATATGGTCAAAACCATGAGTGGCCAAACGTGGTTTCCCGGAAGGAACCGGCTTAAAAAGGTAGCGTGGAGCACCCAGGCGGGACAATGAAACATGGAACGAAGAGCTAAGAAGAGGAACTTCTCGGAGACGGAGGTGCATGTGCTTGTTGGTGAGGTCCACGCGAGGAAGACAATCCTCTTCGGAAGGTATTAATAGCCTACCTTTGTCTGTTTGCTCCTACAGCTTAGTAGCCTACTTTAGCTACGTTTTGTGCATCTAGGATTTGGCATACACGGACATACTGTAACATGTGGCTGTGAGGAAAGCAAACATTCTGTGGTAGGCTATGATTAAATTAGGACCAAAAACAGGGAACAATAACGCAGATGACCACTTCATAATGTTAGAACACATTAAACATTTTCCCCTCTGGGAAATTAAGACTCATCTAAATCACCCGGTAAATCACAGCATTTATTTGACTGCCAACAGAAAAACATATCAAATGAATATGGCTGCACAATGAAATGTTTAATGCATAATCAAGTTCACAGACAAACTCAAAGAAAATGATTGAAATTGTTTCTCCAGACTCTGACGTGGGGTCGGACTCAGAGGAGGGGGAGTCTGCAGTGGTCCTTGACCTGACGGTCGTGCCCCCGCGAGTTGTAGCCTCTACATCCAGCGCCACGACCTCCACCTTCTTATCAGCTTTGAATATATATCTTGGCAAACATAACACGGGATGATGTACAAGGAGGGGAAAGATACCTAGTGAAAGTACTATTGGTTGCTAGTAAAAAGACAATAACGAGGGCTTGGTATAAGGTGGAACGCCCAACCAAGGAGCAGTGGCTGGGTGTTGTGGAGGAGATGTATGTTAGGGAGAGGTTCACGCATGCATTGAGGATGCATGAAGGAAAGTTTGAAGGGAGATGGGAAAAATGGATGGATTATAGAAGGAAGTGTGATGATACCACTAATATTAAAATTGTCATATTTGAGTAAGAAAAAAAAGCTGCATGGATGGAAGTACCCATAAGCTGTTATTGTAAGTTTTTATGTTTTATTGTATTGTCGTTGTATGGATGGAAAATGCTAATAAAGATTAAAGTAAATAAGACAAAGAATATGTATCTTGGCTATGCACACACCAACAGGCCAGCCGTCACGCGCAGCGCCTGCCTCCAGTCTAGCCCCTACCCTGCTGTGCGCCAGGATGAATGAGTCATGCGTGGAGCCAGGCCACCGTGCCACTACACTTGTGATGAGCATGTCACATATGATTTGGGTATTTATAGTGTGCACATTTTAGCGATTCACATAGACGTATTCATTCACTGATGGTGCCCTTATGTGGGTGCAGTCGCCATCGCCGTCACCTCTTTGGAGTTCTATCTCGGCCAGTAGGCCGAGTAGCGCCGGATTCATTTAGGCTCGCATTACGCACAGGAGGACTGTCATTTATATGCTTACCAAAGAGCAAACAGGTCCACATGATCACATATTACTGACAATCTAATTGGTCAATTATTGCCGTTTGATGGAGTGCCTGCATTAGGTGTGTGACATAGCCTATAGCGCGGAAAGGTTTGGGACAGCGCATAGGTTCAGTTTGGGGAACAAATCCATATCGGAGCATGAATGAGCCGGTTAGAGGACACGTCTAATCTTGCATTGCGATATATGTTTGTGCTGAATTGGGCTATTAGCCTACATGTTTGTGCGTTCATGAACTGTCGCTCTTATTCTCTCCGTCAAACAGTAATTCACCGACGCACCACCTGCGTCGCCAGTTCCCCCTGTGTTCAAAAAGGGCGTAGAACACCGTGTAAATCGGTAGGACAAGTTGAGAGGTGTCCTACAAAAGCGCGGAGAAAGGCGACTAAATTTCCGCCCTTTCGGCTTGATAAATCGCAATGTGGGGGGGGCAAATGGCGTACGCCTGAAATCGCGAAAAAGACCGTGTAAAAGAAGGCGTACCTCAATGATAAATGAGGCCCCTGGACTCATCTCCCGTCTGGCCACGGCGCCGTAGCGCCATCTGGTGGTGTAATGTAGGCTACTGCAGCTTCTGATGAAACACATCAGTAGTGAACGTACTTCAGATAAGAGCGTTACACCGCCAGATGGCGCTAAAGTGCTGTGGATTGAACCATGAATATAAGTGGTTAGTAGTCCACCATGTGGTCATGTCTTGAATGGTAAAAAAAAAGAAAAAAAAATTAGGCCTACTTCAATAATCAACTCTTTTTTTTCTTACTATTCAAGCCAAGACACGACCACATGGTGGACTACTAACTCCACTTTTATTCATGTTTCAATCCACAGCACCTTAGTAACATATATGGTTGAAAATATATATGTGTGTATACATCCATGGTGTGTATATATATTCAACCATTGCTGAATATGATTTGATATCCTATTCTGAAGCATTCCAAACAAAAGCAGTGTCAGGTATTGTGATATTTATTACAGTTCATGAATGAACAAGAAAACAATGTACAACACTTCAAGATAATAAATAACAGAATAAATAATTCAAAGAATATGCAGTATTATGGTATTGATATTGAATCGTTGAGTAGAAAGCATACAGCCCTAGTACAGAATAGAATGGCAGTTGTTTTAACCGTTGTCACATGGGAAAACATTCACTTATTTGTGCTGCTTATAAGATTCATCCCCATTTCGATCTCTCGTCTATAAACCAGGTATGTTTCTGTAGAAAGCAAGCCTTCGTTAGAGGGATATGGTGTGGTTGTGTACAGTCGGTGGGACTCATGAGGGATTGTGTATATTTACTGTATATTTCATCGAGTGCGTTTGCATGTGTGTAGCGGCAGCTTCTAGAAGTGGAGAGTGTGTAATGGCGGTTTGTTTGAACGGTTGTGGTAGCGTGGGTGTGTGTGTGTGTGAGAGGGTTGCAGAGAGACACTCTCAGACCGCCAGGTTGGCGATGACGGCCCGGGTGAACTCGTCGCTCGAGGCGTAGCCTCCCAGATCTCCGGTTCGCACCTGTCACAAACAAAAAGGAGTGTGTTACTCTCTCACACACACATGGTTTTGGTTTCTTTCCATTTCGAGGTTGGCTTCCAGGTCGCTCCTCGTCAGGTGTGAAGAGTCACCTCGTTAGTTAGGATGTGCCACACCTGAGCTGGGCCACGCCTCAGTTGGAGAGGAGATGGTGTGAGAGCTAGGCCTCACCTGGGATGAAGACCACTTGTTCTCCACCTCTGAGAGCTGGTCGTATTTTCCCTGTTCCGTTCCTTATAGCCATGGTACTCCCCCATCCTAAGTTGGCATGAGTCTATTTTAGTAACACTATTCAATTATTGGCCAGTAGTTAGTGAGTACCACCATGGACTCCCTTAAGAACATGGTTTATTTTGGTTTCTTTGGTGACGCATTTGTTAGTTCTCTTATGATGAGCGATGTTTTGGTTGCTATTGACAATGTAACACACACACACACGCACACACAATGACATCCATGTAGTAGTAGTGAATCATTAGGTTTCCATGCTCCATACCACAAACATTAGTATGTTAATCTATTCTAATTAGTTTGTTATTATGGTATTCTGTATTGCTCCATCTTCCAATATACATTTTCCCCACACATATCAATTAATTATAATAGCAAATTTAAATTAAATGTATACTTCAGCATTTAAGAACACTGATCTACAAATACTGGGGATCTAAATAGTTTAGGTGATGTCACTAATCAATCTATAAACCAATCTATCTTCCTTTTACACAAACAGTCAAACACACAACTCCTTTCATCATTTATTCATTCACAAGTATTTGTTAACATATGACAAAGGTCCATTGGCTACTGTAACATTCTGAACCCAAGATGTTTCTCATGATGGGCTGATTTAACATCCAATCATGTTACCCCTATCCAAGCCTTAATTAGCCAATGGCAGCACTGCTCATAGTTAACGGTCATACACAAATAAGTCATGTAACCAGAATAAAGATCTGCCATTATGACGTGATGGACTAGGGGTTACAGTGTGGTATCTTACTCATTTGGGTGTCTCCTCTAAGGCCATGGCTCTTGGTCATAACAATGATTCCAACCATGTTAATGTGCACATTTGACCACATACACAACACAGAAACACACATCACACCGAGATTACTTTCATATATCTCAAGAAAAAAAGGATTGATAGTTTCAATGCATGAGAAAAATGGGCCAAACTTGATGACATATTACCAATCAAATAAGCGAATTAAAGTCCCATGTTACCATTCAGATAAGTGAATAAAAGTCCCATATTACCATTCAGATAAGTGAATAAAAGTCCCATGCTACCATGAAACACGTCGTCCTCTCTCTGTGCCAGGATTCTGGGTTCGAGTTGATCTACAATTATCCAACTGTTCTCAAGTGGGGTTCTCAAAAAACGATGACTCATCGGAAAGCAATCCAGTTCCCAGAGAGACGATTCCCAGAGTAATGATATATATTTAATGTACGAGTATGACACGATTAAAAGATGTCAGCCACTGTATGGAGGTGAACAGATGCCGGCTCGTTCTTTTTCCAGGTGCGAGTGCAGCCCACCGTGTGGTCCACTCCACATACAGTACATGATACAGACAGAAGCTTACTGTAGGTCCTTCTGTCATGATTGTGAAATGGCAGAGCGTGATTTAACCGATACCGTTGGTGAGTGATTGACAGGCATGACTTGTTTTGCCATTAGATAATTGTCATTATGACACAAAAGCAGCGTAACCGACACCACGAAGAGATCGAATGACTAAGCAAACGTGGAAAACGTTCGCAGCAGAGTTCAGGAACAAGCTAGCAGCCGGGGCAGAGGAAAAAGAAAGAGATGGGAAGAGAAACGGTGTATAGAGTAAGAAAATAGTTGACTACAAGTCACAAAGTCATAATAAATAGCGCAAAATGACAAGAAAATATGTTTTTAAGAGGTAGAGGAAGAGAAGAGGGGTGATATTGTTAGTTGAACATTATTCACCTCAGACTGGGGGCAACAGGTGGTTTGGCAGGTTGTTTGGGGTGGAGGGGGGGGGGCTCAACATGTATCCGGTGTTAGGATGTCCAGATTAGGGTAAAGGGCAGGTGTGTGTGTGTGTGTGGGGGGGGTAAGAGGGGGTGGGGGGCGGGGCTTCTTAGTTAACAGGGCGGTAACGCAGGTTGTCCACGACGGTGCGCACAAAGTCCCCAGTTGTGCAGTATCCGCCGAGGTCCCGTGTCCGAACCTGGGACACATTTTAAGATCTTTATTTGGGTTCACATGTGACAATATTTGACACACACACACACACACACACACACACACACACACACACACAAAACACACACACACACAAAACACAGTGTATCACTCTCTCTCTCTCTCTAACACACACGACTACGAGTATCAAAACTCTGCAATCGCGACTCGGTGAACAAACGTCGATCTCTGATGATGCGATAAGGGACGACCTTCACAAAGCTCCGCCTTCAGAACGCCACGTCCTATCACGGCAGCGCAACACGGCGAAGGGCGGACCCCTGGTGTTTAGTGCGAGCTACAGCTGCTAGTGTTCAGTCTTCTGTCCGTGGTTAGAAGACTGACTTTAAGAGTTAGATTCCATGGAAAATATGCATATAACTTGCAGTGCGAGTTTAGGCCTCTATCCAGATACAGAGCAGGGGGCTAGGCTAACACACACCTCAAGTCGTTCACACATGCATACAGGAAATGTACTGTACCATACACCCAAGTCCCAGTGCGTCATTAAAGACTCTCACAATACTATATAGTTTAGGTTTAGATGTAGATTTCGTGATTCAGAATGCAAATGCATAGTGGTCAGAAAGTTCCTCGTGAGAAAGTTGATGAATGGTCAAGTCCCAAAGGGAAAGGTTTTACACATTATTTTTCGTGCACATGCATGCACATACGCTCACTCGCTCGCTCACTCACTCACACACACTCACTCACTCACTCACTACACACACACACTCGCTACCTCACCTTGCCCTGTTTGATGACCCTCTTGACCGCGTCGGACACCATGTGGGAGTGGTATTCCAGACTGAAACACAACACAGTCACATGAGACCGGGCCCAAACGCTCGCTCACACACTGGCTACATGTGGTACAGTAGGCCCTGGAGAGAGCTAGAGGGTCGTGGACACACCGTCTACTGTACATGTGGTACAGTAATAATAAATAATAATAATAACTTTCATTTATATAGTGCCTTTCATAAAACCCAAGGTCGCTTTACATAGGGGCAGAACAGACAAGAGACAAACATGGTAGACAGAGACACACAACATTAAGAAACGGAAGCTAGAGGTCAAAGGCCATGTTAAAGAGGTGAGTTTTAAGAAGTTTCACTGAAGTTTCTGAAGAGAGCTCAAGGGTCGTGGACACACCGTCTATGGTACAGAATGCGTTGGAGAGAATTCGAGGGGCGTGGCCAGGACACGCACCAAACCAAATGCTAAAACGCGACTCACTTGAGGTGGTGGAGCATGTTGGCGGCGCTGAGCAGCATGGCGGTGGGGTTGGCGATGTTCCTGCCCACAGCTTGGGCAAACGGGTGTCTGGCCCCCTGGGATTGAACAGGGGGGGAGGAGGGGGGGTTAGATGCAGTATACAAGGGGATGTCAAAATCTGCGCTGGGTTCTTTCTACAGTTGGACACAAATGTAGGGTCCAGAAAGAGAGCAGGCGAGCGACGTGGACAGAGAAGATCTGTAAACCAGAGAGGACTTCCAGGGAAGATAGACTGGTGGACATCTATGGACGGACAGACGGACAGACGGGCAGACAGACAGACAGGCGGGCAGACAGAGAGAAAGACAGGCAGAAAGACAGACACGCACAAACAGGTAAGCAGAGAGAAAGAGACAGAGATGCAGGCAGAGAGACAGACAGGCAGACAGACAGGCAGACAGAGAGAAAGACAGGCAGAAAGACAGGCAGAAAGACAGACAGACGCACAGGCAGGCAGAGAGAAAGAGACAGAGATGCAGGCAGTGAGACAGAGACAGACAGACAGACAGACAGACAGACAGACAGACAGACAGACAGGCAGGCAGGCAGGCAGACAGACAGACAGACAGGCAGACAGACAGGCAGACAGATAGACTTACGGTCTCAAAAACGGCGTATTCGGCGCTGTAGCTCTCCCCCGGCACCACGCCGGCTCCGCCCACCAGCCCGGCGGCCAGGTTGTCGATGATGTTGCCGTAGAGGTTGGGCATGACCAGCACGTCAAACTGGTACGGGTTCTGGACCAGCTGGGGATCACAGCAGGGGGGACGAGTTCGTAGAAACCAGCGAGAACAGCAACAGGGGTGGGTAGCAAAGAGACTCGGGATATGAGCTTTCTGGGATGTTTACGTTCTTCGGTTTCCGCGTACAGTACATCACGTGAGCATTGGGCGAGCTACACCGTTAAAAAGACACTCACGACATCCTAAGTAAGGTACAGTAACTGGGTTATTCGTGTACGTTCCCTGCTAGCAATGACAAGATACTGTCAGTTGAGGGAGGAAGGGGAGGAGCTAAATGGTTATTGGACTCTCATTGGATGGGCTTCTCATTTACCCATTCACACACACCATAGGCGGCAGCTGCCACGCGAGGTGCTAGCCTGCTCATTAGGAGCAATTTGGGGTTCAGTGTCTCGCCCGAGGACACTTCCGACATGTGGAGGCGGGATTCGGACCGCCGACCCTACGGTCACGGGACGACCCGCTCTACCACTGAGCCGTAGCCGACCTGCGGGTGGACGCTAGGGCTGTCCCAAAAAAAATCGAAGTTTGAAAAAAAATGTGAATATCTTTTTTTTTTAAAGAAGTTCAAACCTAAATTTGAGAGTTCGAATATTGTAATATTAATAAATAATATTATTTATCCAAAATGATGCAGTGATTTACATTAATAACAGAACATTTATAGGCTACAATTTATTTACGGGCAATAATCCAGACCCAGCACCTTATCGAGATGAAAGTTAACACCTCAGCGAGGGGTAACAGTGTTCACAGTACAATATTACAGTCAAGGGGTATTTTATTAGGCTATTATATTCATGAAAAATCGTTTAAAAAATAACATATAAATTTGAATATCGTTCAAACTTTACTAAATTAATTTGAATATATTCAAACTCAATATCGTGGCACTTTTGACAGCCCTAGTGGACGCATACAGTACCTGCATGCAGCAGTTGTCGATGATGATGTTCTCGTATTTGATTTTGGGGTAGAGCTCCGCCACCTCGGCGCAGCACTGCAGGAAGAGGCCGTCCGCTAGTTTCCTGTGGACAGACCGGGAGAAAAAACAAGTGTTCAAAAAATGATACAGTCCACCCTGGAAAATAGGTTTTCAATATAAAACAACCATTTGTTCATTCCCTGCTTAAAAGGCAGTGGGACAAGGGATATAATTATAATGGATATATTTTTAAGACAAATAAGATATTTTTCTAAACAAAAAAAACTATCTTCAACTGAGATCCACTCAAATCCATTTTGATCCAAGTCCAGGAAGCTGCCCAGAAGAGGAATGGGATCTCTGGTGACTCACATGATGTTGGCCTTGTGCACGGCGGTGACCTTGCTGCGACCTTTCTTGGTGGCGTAGTCGAACGCAAACTTGGCGATGCGCCGGGACTTCACCCTGGTGATGATCTTCAGACACTCGACGACCCCGGTGACACTCTGGCGCCGCCAAAAAACACGCCATGTACATCAGAGTACAACAACAACACAACATTTCTTCCTGGTCATGCTTAAACGTTTTTAATTTGCATTCATACTAAATTGTCATTCTTCATCTTAACGGTGGGTCCAACAAAGAAAACTATACGTTTCCTTTGTTTTTAAGGTAGTTATGAGTTCTCATGTTTTGAGTTAAATAAAGGCTAAAGCAGCTACGAGGAGTTTCACAGTTTGTGTTGATTTTAGCGGCACCTGTGGGCAAAAGCGGTAGTGTTTTCCCGGAAAGAAGACTGCATTTCCCATGAGCACCACCGCTTCTTGACGTAAATGGCCGGGTTTCCCGAACGAGTTAAGAAGCACAACTCCAAAGTACTTTTTAACTCCCATGCACAGGGTTGCTTAAGAAAGTTCCTTAAGAAGGTTCTTTATCGGGAAACCCGGCCAATATCTCTTGCCTAGCCCAGCATTCGTTTTGGAAGCCAGCAGAAAGACGGGCTACTGTAAACTTTGGAGGGCTACTGTAAACTCTGGAGGGCTACTGTAAACGGTGGAGAGCTACTGTAAACTCTGGAGGGCTACTGTAAACTCTGGAGGGCTACTGTAAACTCTGGAAGGCTACTGTAAACGGTGGAGAGCTACTGTAAACGGTGGAGAGCTACTGTAAACTTTGGAGAGCTACTGTAAACTCTGGAGGGCTACTGTAAACTCTGGAGGGCTACTGTAAACTCTGGAGGGCTACTGTAAACTCTGGAGAGCTACTGTAAACGGTGGAGGGCTACTGTAAACTCTGGAGGGCTACTGTAAATGGTGGAGAGCTACTGTAAACTCTGGAGGGCTACTGTAAACTCTGGAAGGCTACTGTAAACGGTGGAGGGCTACTGTAAACGGTGGAGGTGTACTGTAAACTTTGGAGGGCTACTGTAAACTTTGGAGGGCTACTGTAAACGGTGGAGGTGTACTGTAAACGGTGGAGGTGTACTGTAAACTTGAGGGCTACTGTAAACTCTGGAGGGCTACTGTAAACGGTGGAGGTGTACTGTAAACGGTGGAGGTGTACTGTAAACGGTGGAGGGCTACTGTAAACGGTGGAGGTGTACTGTAAACTTTGGAGGGCTACTGTAAACTCTGGAGGGCTACTGTAAACGGTGGAGGTGTATTGTAAACGGTGGAGGTGTACTGTAAACTCTGGAGGGCTACTGTAAACTCTGGAGGGCTACTGTAAACTCTGGAGGGCTACTGTAAACGGTGGAGAGCTACTGTAAACTCTGGAGGGCTACTGTAAACTCTGGAGGGCTACTGTAAACTTTGGAGGGCTACTGTAAACTTTGGAGGGCTACTGTAAACGGTGGAGGGCTACTGTAAACGGTGGAGGGCTACTGTAAACTTTGGAGGGCTACTGTAAACGGTGGAGGGCTACTATAAACTTTGGAGGGCTACTGTAAACGGTGGAGGTGTACTGTAAACGGTGGAGGTGTACTGTAAACGGTGGAGGTGTACTGTTAACTTTTGAGGGCTACTGTAAACGGTGGAGGGCTACTGTAAACTCTTGAGGGCTACTGTAAACGGTGGAGGGCTACTGTAAACGGTGGAGGGCTACTGTAAACGGTGGAGGGCTGCTGTAAACGGTGGAGGGCTGCTGTAAACGGTGGAGGGCTGCTGTAAACGGTGGAGGGCTGCTGTAAACGGTGGAGGGCTGCTGTAAACGGTGGAGGGCTGCTGTAAACGGTGGAGGGCTACTGTAAACGGTGGAGGGCTGCTGTAAACGGTGGAGGGCTACTGTAAACGGTGGAGGGCTACTGTAAACGGTGGAGGGCTACTGTAAACGGTGGAGGGCTACTGTAAACTCTGGAGGGCTACTGTAAACGGTGGAGGTGTACTGTAAATGGTGGAGGTGTACTGTAAACGGTGTACTGTAAACGGTGGAGGTGTACTGTAAACGGTGTACTGTAAACGGTGGAGGTGGACTGTAAACGGTGGAGGGCTACTGTAAACGGTGGAGGGCTACTGTAAACGGTGGCGGTGTACTGAGCTGTACCTCGTGCTCCAGAGCGCTGTACTCTCCCTCGGTCTGCTCGCGGATGACCACCATGTCCAGGTTGTTGTGGCGCGTGCTGTAGCCCGGCAGGCTGTTCACGTGCACCACGTTCACAAACAGGTCCAGCTTCCGCCTGGCCGCGAGAACCGGAGGAGGGTTGAGAAATGAGCCCGACGCCCCCAACACACACGTCATCACGCGGCGCTAGCGACGGACGATAGACCGCACCCTTACCTGAGGCGCATCTCATAGGAGGCCAGCTCCCCTTTGAACTCCATTGGGGTGTGAATCTTTCCTGCACATGCAGAGAAAAGTGGAATCAATTTTCCTTTGCTGGTTAGTTACCTCTACAAACACTATTAAACCTCCAAAATAATAACCCCACCCTCTTAACTTAGCTGAAAAACCTATCATTCTCCTCTTATCCTCAAATCAAGTCAAGTCAAGTCAATTTTATTTCTATAGCACATTTACAAACAGCTGACGCTGAACCAAAGTGCTGTACAGATAAAAGCAAAAGATATAAATACAAAAGCATAAGAATAGTGCAAATACAGATAAGTGCAAAGACACAGACAACAAAATAAAATAAAAATAAAAAATGCAGCAAATTACAAAATAAAGTAAAAAGGAACTAAAATGGCAATAATTGGGTTACCAGGGGGGCAGGCAGGAACTAGTCAAAGGTGAGAGAGAAGAGATGGGTTTTGAGGAGGGACTTGAATCCTCTGTCAGAACCGTTAGCTGTTCACTTCAGTCCTAAATTGATCACCGACTGCAGATGAGGACAGCGAGGCGAGGAGGGGGGAAGGGAACCTCCCCAGACCTGCCGGCCCTCTCGACTCACGGCCTCTTACCTTTCATGGCCACCCTGTTGGTCTTCATGGAGGCCAGCACCTCGTCCAGCTTCTCCTCACTCGCCATGTTCTGCACCTCGCTCAGGTGGAACTCCTCAAACTCCACGGGTACGTCGGCAGCCTGAGGGCAGCGAGAGAGAGAATCAATCAACCAATCAATCAACCAACCAATCAATCAATCAATCAATCAATCAATCAATCAATCACCTTTATTAATCGGACACTGGTCCATATTAAAAAGCACATACAACAATATAAATACAAGACAGGGATACAAAAAAGGGTTTAAAACTCAGTGTAGAAGGCACTGGTACCAATATGTACCAGAGAGAATCAATCATACTTTATTTCAAACCTGCATGCAGATAACAAACACAGGACAGTACACACAACATGTAACAAAAAATAGTAACAAACAATAGACAACAAGTAACAAACAATAGACCACAAGTAACAAACAATAGACAACACATAACAAACAATAGACAACAAGTAACAAACAATAGACAACAAGTAACAAACAATAGACAATGCATGATTTGAAGAGAAGGAGGGATAATTGAAAGAGGTGATGAAATGGACTATGCTACTA
Source organism: Borostomias antarcticus (assembly GCF_949987555.1). Taxonomy (NCBI): domain Eukaryota; kingdom Metazoa; phylum Chordata; class Actinopteri; order Stomiiformes; family Stomiidae; genus Borostomias; species Borostomias antarcticus. Next base: position 781,242 of record NW_028175942.1, read on the forward strand.
ATCCTAATGTTGTGAATGTGATTAGGGAGATATGGTGAGGTTGAGAAAGTAGGGGGGGGGGATTATTTTAACATCTAGCAGATTTCACAATTGTTTTAACATCTAGCAGATTTCACAGAGAAAATATCTCTGGATGCTTGTTAATAAATCCAATTTAACATGGCGATGACATGTGCAGACTTTTACAACCGACGCACTGACAAGGGAATTAAGTTGAAGGTCCAGCTGATGGTACCTTGAACACATCCTTGACCGCGGTCATCAGCTCAGGTCCAACTCCGTCCCCAGGGACCATGGTCACTTTGAAGGTGGCGTCGGCGCGTGCCGGGGGCGCCTCGGGGCCACAGAGGCTGGCTGTACCACTTAATGGCCGGAAGGCCAGCTGCTGCCATCGGGGGCCAGTGAGGCCCTATTGACAAACGATAAGAGACACATTCAGTTTGTTTCATTTGTAAATGTTAACATTTGTGACACATTCGGCGAGTTTCAAGAATCATACAGTCCATGGCAAGTCCGACACAAGGCCAAACTACTTTTTATTGGCATTTCAGAGGTTATGCTAGAATGTTTGCACGCAATTTTCACTAATTCACATATGGGATGTGGCCGATGATTTGAAATCTAACATACGAGGGTCTGAAGGGATAGATGTGGCCCTCAGGGTAGTCTGAAGGGATAGATGTGGCCCTCAGGGTAGTCTGAAGGGATAGATGTGGCCCTCAGGGTAGTCTGAAGGGATAGATGTGGCCCTCAGGGTAGTCTGAAGGGATAGATGTGGCCCTCAGGGTAGTCTGAAGGGATAGATGTGGCCCTCAGGGTAGTCTGAAGGGATAGATGTGGCCCTCAGGGTAGTCTGAAGGGATAGATGTGGCCCTCAGGGTAGTCTGAAGGGATAGATGTGGCCCTCAGGGTAGTCTGAAGGGATAGATGTGGCCCTCAGGGTAGTCTGAAGGGATAGATGTGGCCCTCAGGGTAGTCTGAAGAGATAGATGTGGCCCTCAAGTCACGTTAGTGCATCACTGACTAGCCAGTTGGCTTAGCTAGCTAGTTACCTGGCTGACCTACTAGCTGACATTCAGGTTACATGACAGGATTATAAACCAGTCCATACACTGTTCAAGGCAGAATACCATGTCTAGAAAACTAACGTAAGTTAGTTGTTAGCGAGCTGCATCCTCAACGTCATGACGTCATAACGTGAAAGGGAGCTAGCTGACGTTAGCCGCTTAGCTTCTTTAGCTAACAGCCTTCCGACCTCGCTAAGTCATCTCGTTGTTAAGTGTCAATCACAATATAACGTGTTAACAAAGCACCTACAGTCACAACGACTACTCGCAGTTGACATGGTACACCTCTATGGGGTGTGATTAGTGCCAGCACACCATACTGAAACGCTTGACTTGCGCCTACTTAAGAAGACGCGATGACATCAAACCTCTAAACGCACGTGTATAATTTCCATTGACAAACAATGGAGAGACAGACGTCTCATAGCTGTAACGTACCTGTCACGCAGACGCTGTGCACATGTTGTTTACACGAATTGCGCATCGTGTGCGTGACGGCAACACTACAGGTTAGATGCGCCTCACATATGCGACACCAACACTACACATGACAGTTTGGTAAAATCATAGATGAACGTACGTACGTTCGCTTGTAATGTGTGCAGAAATTGCATAGCGACGTGTCAAACGTGCCAGTGCCTTGCAAGCGCAGCAGACGTGTTAGCGGCCGCACGTGTAAGATCAGTCCCTTTAAATCATAGCTGGTTCTAATCTCGTCCTTGCCAATTGGTAATGCATTCTCAATAAATGGAATTCGCACATGTTAAGCAACTTGTTTTTAATAAAGCCTAATATCTGAATGACTCTTTCTTCGCAATTTAAAACAAATGTTCAGATACACGTGTTTCTTGTCAATAGAGGGCGCTGCAGCACCGTCAGCACCAGTTCGAACAGCCACAACCTATTTGAAAATGTAGCGATAGTGGAGATAAAACGACACATATCTAGGAAAAGTTATGCAAGGAGGGTCCTGGAATTTGATTGAGTGCAAGTAAATATTCTTAATTTTTATTCAATATGGACAAATGAGCCCCGCTCGCAGCTTCTAGTGCCCGCTGACTTAACACGAGCGTGCAAACGTTACATGCATGTGCGCAAAAATGGCACGGCACTTTTGACACGTGACCCTCTGAGAATGCGAGCGACTCGTAACGCGTGCGTATATGCACGCCTATTAATCAGCTCGCCAAAGTACCTTTATACACGCAATGCAGGCGACGAAAGCACTGAGTGTTTGTTACGCTGGCACGAATCACACCCCATACACCTCTGACAGGTGTGTGAGCATCCCCTAACGACTCACCTTGGCCAAAGTTACGATACTCCCTCTCAAGGCGGCCGCCATGGTTGAATGTGGTGGAAGTGGACTTCTTTGACGGTCTGGCAGCCAGATGACCCCAACGCACGATACCGCCACCTAGTGGCACCGAGCAGCTATTTATCCTCATGGACAGGCCCCCACTCTGCAGGTGTTTAAATCACGCCTCAAAACTCACTTATATTCTTTGGCGTTTTCCTGACATGGCCTAAGAGACTTGTCCTTTTTCATGTGACATACTGCGTATGTTTTACTATGTGTTCTTTGTGTGTTATTGTTGTTTGACTTGTACAGCACTTTGGTCAACTTTGTTGTTTTTAAATGTGCTCTATAAATAAAATGGTATGGTATCATCTTGCCTGTAGTGGTGGCGTCGTGGCGAGCTAAGATCAACTTCAGGACACCCATCAGTCCAGAAGAGAGGATAGCCATCTGTCTCATGAAATATATAAAAGAATGACCTCTGACTAGTATTGTGGAGGCTAAACATACAAACTTACAAACTAACATGTTTATACAGATAGACCTATAGCCTAGTGATTATGTAGGTCAAATGGGAGGTGTGTAGAGAGGTTGTAGAGGTTATAGGTGGTATATGGAGCTGATATAACAATTAATTAACATTCTCTTTTTTGCTTCTTTGCTACAGACATCTAGCGAAGTGGGGACTCACAATCCGTTGTGTTTACGTGCATGGTAAGGCTTGGATATGAGTACCCCACACACACGAGGCTGGGGCAATTGATTTTTTTTCCTTTTTTATTTTATTGAAATTTAAGTTATACAGAAATTCTGCAACAATAGCCTACATGGCTGGGGCTAAATGTCCAAAATAGCACACTACCCCTATAAGCTCAAGCAGTTAATTCCCGGCATTCTGGTGGATTTTTATACATCAATTTGTGCTGGATTACTGTCTGCTGCTATCTAGCTAGATAGACTTGAATGCCAACATGACCATTTATTTTAGTAATTAATACATGTATGTAATAGTAATAGATTTTTTTTAAAGATATTTTTAGGCCATTTCTGCTTTATTGGGATAGGACAGTGTAGGTGACAGACAGGTAAAGTGGGAGAGAGAGAGAGAAAGACATGCAGCAAAGGCCGTGGGCCGGATTCGAACCCACACCCCTGCAGAAAGGACTAGCCTTTATATGGTAGGCTAAGCGCCCCAACCCATTGAGCTACCGGGGCACCCCAAGTAATACATTTATTAATACATTCATTTTCACTGGAGAGGGGCAGCAGGTGGCAGACCCCTCATCCATCCACGGTCACGTATCCAGAGTCAGTGACGGTGAATCCATCCACACATCCAAAACATAAAGCAGCGATGTCACCCCTAGAATCAGCACAACTACTGTTTGCGATATCCGACTTCGTCCCGTGCTACTCGTCTCTGTCGTCTGAGTGTGGCATCGCAAAACGTACGTTTTGCCGTGGTCGCATTTGTAAAACGACTTGGGATTTTTCCATTTGAAGTAGACCCCGTCCTGTCTCTGCAAACAGAAGCTGCTGGCGGCTGCAGGAGTTGTGACTGCAACGGTGTTCTGCGGGCAGTTGTCGACCTTCCTGGTTGGAACACCACACACACACACACACACACACACACACACACACACACACACACACACACACACACACACACAGGTTGGAAATGATGGTATGTGAAGCATTACTATTGGTCCAATCAGTGTAAGTAGTGTTTCAAACAACCTTTGCTGGTAAACCATGCTGATAAACCATGCTGATAAACCATGCTGTTACGAATACCCAATTTCCCCTACATGTCTTGCTATATTATAATCAAACTCAGAATTGCTATTAGAAAACCAAGCTTCCACATGATTGCTGCAAAGCAAATGTAATTATGCTTTAGTTTTGCAAAACATGAACCAAAACCCTGAACAGAAGGGCCCTTGTTAAAGGGAAAATGCAAATGCCAAGGTCCTCTCAACCTCGGGGGGGTGGGGTGGGGGGGTGAAGCAATCCAGCTTGGAAAACATTTCTCTCATTAGATTCAATCAAACACTAATAGAGACTGATTGCAAAATGTGATTAGGAAATCCCTTGGTAACGGGAGCAACATGTGAGGATGAGTAAACAACAAGTCAACAGTATCAGGTTTACTATGGTCACATCATGAGCAGAGGGCTGACCCCTGAGCCTGGCCCCATATCTGACACTGAGGGGCGAATTCACTAAAGCAAATTGCGCCCGCTAATTGCACCATTATATTGCGCGTCAGTTGCGCCCGCTATGTGCTCCGTTTTAAAAACCTATTCACTAAAGACATTGCGCTAATAATATCCCAGCGCAAACACGCCCATTCGGTGTTTGCGGCTGAGTGCAATTTGCTGCTGATATAGGAAATGACTATAAATACTGCGCATACAGCGCATACAACTCGTATGCATATCATTGGACGATGGCAGACAGAAAAAGAAAGATACGATTTTCAGACAGCGAACTTGAAGGCCTCACGGACGAGGTTCAAAAACATGTCAGCTTTCCGCAAAAAATATCACGACTGCAGCAAAAAATCATATTTGGGGTTTAATTTCCCAATCAGTCAGTGCCATTTGTGTGTGTAAACGCGGAAGACTGCAAACGGAGGTGGAATGATTTGAAAAGACGAACAAAGGAAAAATTGTCATTTTCTGTTATGCAAGTTGCAGCACGATGATCTGGCATACTTTTGGGGGAGTGTATAACATTGCCCCACCGGTACGATCTAGGCATCTAAACGGCTTTTCAGGATTCCAAATGTGCACTCAATCACACCGCGCGTCCTGATGTGAGCCCGGTTGTACACCGCCTCTCCAACGTTGGAAGGATTACGCACGGGAGTCATCATCCATGGCTGAAGATGATACCTGCCGTCACCTATGATACAAAAGCAAAATATTTTCAAGACCATTCAAATAAAAAAAATATTGTGTAGGCTATGTTTTTATTTATTTATACCTATATCGGCCCCAGCCCCAGCTATAGGGAATGCGCAGTTTCGCGTATAGACTATTATACGCACAGTTTCGCGCTATGTAGGCTATTATAAATAAGTAGCCTATTATTCATTGGGGAGCTTGGACTCGCTGGGGACGGGTGGAGAGACGCATAGTCAACTGAGCCTCCCCAGACGCTACTTCCTCCAGTTGGCTGAAGAGCTGCGCGCTCTGGTGTCCAAACAGTTACCGCGGTGGTTCTAGTGTTAAATCAAAAAGTGACCTTCTTCTAAATATTCTCTCACGAACAACATGACTGGCATTGCGATGCCTTCGCCTCGCAACAATCACTGCTGCCATGATCAGCGGACAGGCTGGCCGCGACACACCCCTTGCGCTTAAATACCACCACGTTTCTGAAAACGGTATTAATTTCACTTTAACTGCGTGAGGCAATTTGCGCCGATCTTTGTGAATTGGGCGGGTTTTGCAATAATGTTCATTTGCATAGAAAGGGGAACATTCTCCGCCCATATTACCTAATTTAAATATGAGCTAATAACACCGGCGCAGAGAAACGCAATGACGAACGCAACGCAGTTAACACCGTATTTCACCCTTTGCGAGGGCTTTGTGAATAGCAAACATAATTTTTGACTTATTTGCACAGGCTTTGCGTCAGGAAAAGCAGCGCAATCCTTTAGTGAATTCGCCCCTGAGTGACTATCACAATAAACTCATTATGCATATATATGGATTAGAAACTAACCGTTTTATTTGAGGAATTACCTCAAAGTTGGGTTTTGTTATGCCTACATCTGATCAGACAGCAGAGCTGGCAAAGGTTCACTGGGGTTTCCGGTTATAAAACACACACACACACACACACACACCCCCCCAAGCCCAAATACCACAAGTGTTTTGTTGCACGCAATAGCTTGGCGGTTGCAACACCCCTCAAAAAGAGGCCGAGCTTGTTTACATCCTCAGACAGCAGCTTGTCACGGTTAGGCTTGCAGTGTATTGAGCAAGACAAGCGTACTATCATATTCACACCACCAGCACCACCTGAGAGAGGGGAGCTGCCAGACAGCTGGCATTTCAGATGGCAGCCAAAGTCCCATAGAGTCTGTGGAACCTTCCAGGAACTCAGCACCAAACCTGCTTTAGGGACAAGGGCGGAAGGCGGGGTCAAACAGGACAACAAACACAGAACGTTTCCACCTTCCTCCAGGAGGAAGTGTTCTGTGTTAGTTACGCCGTTTGTCCCACCCCAGTGTTGTGGTGATGTCGGTTGTGCCGAAGGCGTGTTCAGCATCCTACCTGTCTCCGCTGTGCTGAAGGTGTACTGGCTGCTGGAGGAGGTGCCCAGGTACAGCTCCTCGCTGCCCGGGGCCTCCCCCGCCTCCTCAGCCTCCGCCTGCTCCTCCCAGGGCCCCAGGTCCGCCTCCCTCACGTCCCCCAGGGTCACGATGTCAGAGTGGTCACTGGAGGAGCACAGGGTCACATGCTCGTCCCCCGCCGCCTCGCCGGCCGCCTGCAGGAGATATGTTCCAGATGGTTGGCATGGGGACCATGGGTACCACGGCATGGGGGTTCAGAGACACTCTGCAGGCCCTCAAATGGGTTTTGCTCAGTCTTCATACCTCAGAGGCAGACAAGGTGGAATCTAAGGTTTCTTCTTCCTTCAAAGTGTTCTCATGTGACGTCTCACCCCTCTCCTCAGATCCCTCAGCTGAAACAATTAAACATTTAACAACATTCACCAACAATCATGAAATATTCTATTTAACTGGAATAGTAATGTCTCTTCCCATACATAGCACTATTAGTAGGAGTGTGATATTAGTAGGAGTGTGATATTAGTAGGAGTGTGATATTAGTAGGAGTGTGATATTAGTAGGAGTGTGATACTAGTAGGAGTGTGATACTAGAGTTTATACATCAGTGGTGTGACAGCAACATGGAGGCCAGTGAAAATGATACTATGGTTAGCCCTACTTCTTCTTTTTCATGTGTTACTTCATACAAATTATAATATATGCCCTTAGAACAATAGTGTGATGACGACCCATTCAGAAACAATGTCCTAGGGCACAGCCATCGAAATGTCATACAAATTATAACTGTTAAGCTCTTCGAACAATAGTTGGATGTCGACCATCCGTTCTTAACAGCAGTATTTGTTAGACATGTCTTCATCGTGTCGGAAAAGGGACGAAAATCAGCATGTCTACCAGGGCTCATGTTTACATCGCTGCCGATCGGAACTGGAGCCAATAAAACAGTGTCTATTGCAGTCATTTGTTCCGGGACTGAATGCCAATTGTAATCTTTCACACTTAAGACAAAAGCCAGACATTAGCAGGTGTTGACGAGTATGCATCAATAATTTAAAAAAACACACACACACACACAAAACTGTGACTTTGATCATTTCAACATTTCAATGGTGACTTAATCTGTGGACAAACCCTAAAACGGTGCATCCTAACTAGGCCAAGGCTGGGCATGTGGTTCCTACCAATACAGGAGGCTGGCTGATCCTGTAGCTCTGGCCCCAGCATTGGAGCACTCTCTGGGAGGTCAATCCCACATTCCAGCCCCTTCTCGGATCCCAGGGTCTCAATATCTGAACCCTAGTAAACACAACAGAGCCTGTTAACACACCATGTGGTGAGAAAGGACCAGAAAGGCTTCCCATGCTGGGAGGCATCCTTATCAGAATCAAACTTCACCTAGTTCCCGATGAGATAAGTCCTTCTATTTTAGTTCTATTTTAGACAAGCCCTCTGTTTAACTTTTTATCTAAAAGGACTCAGTGGGTCTTGAGACTGTCAGGCACAAACAAGCAAGAGAAACAGTAAAGACATGAAGAGTAAAAACAATATCTTACCTCATTACTTATGAGGGTCCATCCACAAGATGACTCTGTGTCACTGGAGCTCTCTGACAGCTGCTTGAAAACAATGGGGTTCACAGTTAGGGACCTGTATTCAAATAACCCTGAGAGAATCATTTCAAATGATCAAATTCAAAATTAACCAGTCTTCATGCAACCGTTGTTCATGTATCTTAAATGAGAATACTTTGAGACACTGTAAGAAAGCACCCGCACATATCAGTAGCATGCTCCCATATGGACAGAATGTCACGATGACCTCTTTACTAATGAATGATTGCTGTCTGGGATCGACAAATGCCCCAACTTTGTCCCAGTTCATGGCAGGATTATTATAGTTTTGTGTTTTGCCAAATGTTTTTATTTTTTACTTGTTTTCCATATAAATGTTCAGATTCAGTTTAGTTTCACTTAGTTTCCATTCTTGCGTTGGGGTTTTAGTTATACATATAGTGTTTATATTATTTCGTTTAGATTTTAATTTCAGTAGTCTTCGAGAAATAATGTTTGTAGGCTACAATGCTTTTAAGTGAAGTAAATCTTCAAATAAGGCCACACGGTGTCAGTAGCCCTCGGTTAAAAACATCATGCATTCATTTAGTTTATTTTTATTAGGAGGTTAATTTTAGTTTCGTATTATACAATAATAACCTTGATTTATGGGTTGAACCCTAACCTTAACCCATGCTGTAAAAATAATTGTAACTCGACGTTAAGGCTGCCGTTATTACGCCCACTCACGGGACAGGGGACCTGGAGGCCTCAGGCCTCGCGTTAGCTGGCACCCCTGGCTTCAGGCCTCGCGTTAGCTGGCACCCCTGGCTTCAGGCCTCGCGTTATCTGGCACCCCTGGCTTCAGGCCTCGCGTTATCTGGCACCCCTGGCTTCAGGCCTCGCGTTAGCTGGCACCCCTGGCTTCAGGCCTCGCGTTAGCTGGCACCCCTGGCTTCAGGCCTCGCGTTAGCTAGCACCCCTGGCTTCAGGCCTCGCGTTAGCTGGCACCCCTGGCTTCAGGCCTCGCGTTAGCTGGCACCCCTGGCTTCAAGCCTCGCTGCTTGTATGAGTCTGACTGCACAAGCTGCACTGCGCTTCATCCTTCTCTGTTCCTGGCAGCATAGAGAATGATGCTGCTGATGACCACAGCGTCACTGAGTAGAATTCAATATCAAATTGTCCCTCTAATAACGAAATTAAAACAAATGTGACAGCATGTCGAACAGACAAATAAAAAAGAGCGAACAGAATATACCACACTCGATCAAAACATTGCTTGCTTACATTTGGCACAAGGATATTAGGTATTAGGCATTCATATTAGGCAGCAGCTGCCTGCCTATCCATAGATATGCTTGTCCATAGATATGCTTGTCCATAGATATGCTTGTCCATAGATATGCTTGTCCATAGATATGCTTGTCCATAGATATGCTTGTCCATAGATATGCTTGTCCATAGATATGCTTGTCCATAGGCGCCGGCACTTCTCGTTCTTGTGAATTCCATTCACTTGAAGAGAGCTTGTGCGACACATATTTTGCATAACTAGTGTTCCTATACTTTCTAATTGGTCTTGATAGATTTCAAGATAGATAGATTTCCCTCAGTCCTCGATTCAAGAAATGAACTGTTACAGTAATACAGTAACGTTATAGATAGGTGTTTTGATGATTAAATCTTAAATAAATAGCCTTGGCAACAATAATTACCGTGGTAGACGATCTCAACGTCCAAAACAATTAGCTCACTGTGACTTGGTAACGTGCATAGTTTGGGATGGTCCGGGTCTCCGTGTGCGGACTGAGCCACAGGGGTGACAGTGCAAGGGGGGCTCGGGGGTGGGGGTGTGAGTGTGGCTGTTCTGGGACTTGGCATGGTGACAGTTGATGGTGGTGCTAAGCGATGGACCAGGACTACGAAAGACGACTGCTTAGACAAATCAACCATCAAAACCTGCCGGAGGGCCAGCTTGCTAAGGTGAGCGACGACAAAAGCTTGGTCATCAAGGCATTTGTGTCTGTCTGTATGTAACCTCCCAAAACTATGATAAAAGACTAATTCTAAGTGTGTAGATTTAGCACCAGATGTCTATACAGACAGAGTGAATTTAAATAACGCATTAAACATGTCTTTCTTACTCTGTCCACCACAGTCGGGAGGTGCCACATGCAGTCCTGTGAGTGTAAAGTCAGGGGATCGCTTCATTCCTATCCGAGCTGGAAGCAACTGGAGTATCAACTTTCACTATGCCAATGTAAGCTATACAGTCAGTGTCAAAACACTCTCAACAACCTCACTTACACTGCTTATTCTGTCTGCTCAGCCACAAGACTCGTTTGGTTTGCTTCCCAGTGTGATCACAGTCGCACTTAACACTGTGCCTCATTAACACTGTGCCTCATTAACTTGTCCCCTCTTCACAGGAAAACTGTCGATCTCCCAACCAGAACCACAGGGCAAAGGACACGGGTTCGGACACGGGGAAAGGTAGTCACAGTGCTTGTCTCATCGAGCTCATCGATCAGCTCGGGGCTCCAGCGTGTGTGTGTGTGTGTGTGTGTGTTGGAGCGCTTTTCATACTGAAATGTTACTTTCCCTTGGCTCTTTGTCTCTGACCCCCCCCCCCCCACACACACACACACACACACCTCTCCTACAGACACTGTTGCGTATGCAGCCCTGCTGAGGAACGAGCTGCTGGGAGCAGGTATAGAGACCGTCCCAGACCCCCACACGGACGACCGCAGGCACACGGCCCCCGCCCAGGACACCCGCAGCCTCTTCAGGGTGAGAGACGGACACACGGAGGTTCACAGACGAGACTACTGACCCACGGTAGCCTCAGGCGACCCTCTGTGTTCGCTCGCAGCGCCCCAAGACGGTAATTTTGCACTGGTTGGATTCCTGACGTTTTTGTTGACGCTTTTGTTGTTGTTGTCCATAGTACACTATCCACACAAAGAGAGTGCCTTTCGACAGCGGTAACGAGGTATCGCCGTACTCCCTCTCTCCACTCAGCAACAAGAGGTACAGGAAGACCGACTCCGCTCAACATTGAACTACAGACATTTTGAAACATGTCACATTTTGTCAGTTACGTACATTTGTATGCCAAAACATAGTGTCACGGGATGTCGTCGTCTTCTGACTTCGCGATTTCTGATTTTTCTTTTTCTGCAGTCACAAGCTACTTCGCTCCCCTCGAAAGCCGGCCCGCAAAATCTCCAAGATCCCCTTCAAGGTGCTGGACGCCCCGGAGCTGCAGGACGACTTCTACCTCAACCTGGTGGACTGGTCGGCCGGAAACCTGCTGAGTGTGGGCCTGGGGGCCTGTGTGTACCTGTGGAGCGCCTGCACCAGCCAGGTGAGACCCCTGGTTTAAATGAACAGTCACGGCTGCCCGGTCGGGTGACACAGCAGATGAAGAGAAGAACCGCAGGTCACGAAATTAGACAGTGTACTCCGAAGACTATGCTGTCTATTTCGTGAGTGCCGGCTCTTTTCGTTAGGGTCCTGTTTACGATCAGAACCTGACATAAGAATAACCTTCCGTTGCGACGTTAAGAGGCTGAAGAGCGTGCGGTGTGTCAACGGGGCGACCGCTCATTTTTATCGCCGCGTCTCCCTGCAGGTGACGAGACTGTGCGACCTATCGGTGGACGGGGACTCTGTGACGTCCGTGTGTTGGAATGAGAGGGTGAGTCGACGGGACGGCAAAAACAAACCGCTCCGTGTGTGGAAGATAAGTCCGTTTTCTGTTGTTGTTTTTTTGTTTTTGTTTTTTTCCCCTTCTCGGTTTCATTAGCTTCGCTCTGTTATCTCAGGGGAGCCTGGTTGCTGTGGGAACCCACAAGGGCTACGTCCAGATCTGGGACGCGGCCGGAGGCAGGAAGCTCACCAGTCTGGAGGGACACTCGGCTCGTGTGGGTCAGTGATGCGCGGCCCGGGTTAGGGGGGTCCGGTTGCGCGGGTGACGGGTGTGGGGATTTTGCGTAGCGCTCAACACCACCTCTCTCCTTCCTGTGTGTTCAGGAGCCCTGGCCTGGAACGGCGACCAGCTGTCCTCGGGCAGCAGGGACCGGGTCATCCTCCAGAGGGACGTGCGCACCCCTCCCACCGCCGAGAGACGGCTCCAGGGTCACCGGCAGGAGGTGTGCGGCCTCAAGTGGTCCCCGGACCACCAGCACCTGGCCTCCGGGGGCAACGACAACAAGGTGAGGACGGGCCAGGCGGCGCTAGCCGAGCGCTCGTCGCCCCCCCCCCCCCACCGATCGGCGTCCTGTCAAAATCAGTCGAAGGTCACTCACAAACCGCGGCGGATCCTCGCGCCGTTTGCGCCACTGAACGCAGCCCCCCGCCTCCCCTCCTCTCCCCTCCAGCTGCTGGTGTGGAACAGCTCCAGCCTGCTCCCGGTGCAGCAGTACAGCGACCACCTGGCGGCGGTGAAGGCCATCGCCTGGTCCCCCCACCAGCACGGCCTGCTGGCGTCTGGCGGGGGCACGGCCGACCGCTGCCTGCGCTTCTGGAACACGCTGACGGGCCAGCCGCTGCACAGCACCGACACGGGCTCCCAGGTCTGCAACCTGGCCTGGTCCAAACACGCCAACGAGCTGGTGAGCAAGAACCGCCCAAGACACTGACTTTAAACGTCTCATACAAGATACTGTGACAGAGGAACGGAAATGTTTTTGAGATGCTATGTTTTACTCCAGACTGTGTATAGGGCTTGGGAAAATATAGTCCCAGACACAACCATCTTGTTTCTACACAGGTGTATCTATTCGTCTGATTGCATAGGATTCTATGCAGTAGAGCCAATCAGACAAATAGATACACCTGTGTAGAAACAAGATGGTTGTGTCTGGGACTACATTTTCCCAAACCCTATTGCTTTATGTATTGTTGACTGTTGTATAGTCTGTCACTGTATACTGCTGCTACCCTGACCAGGTCTTTCTTACAAAAGAGATTATAATCTCAATGAGTATTCCTGGATAAATGAAAGTTGAAAAAAAAGAGAGATTTAAATGTGGACTCAAAGTACATCCCTGTGGGTTTGGTGAATAGCTGTTGAATCCCACCGTGGAATGTCTTTAAAGTTTAGCGGTTGGGATTTCTTGAGGCTTCTCGTGACCCGTTAAAAAAACGGACCTATCCAAAAAGCTCGTCTCAAGCTCACCGCCCTAATGGGGGTCACCCGTTGATTGGTTTGGTTGTACCTTCCAGGTGAGCACCCACGGCTACTCTCAGAACCAGATCTTGGTGTGGAAGTACCCCTCGCTGACCCAGGTGGCCAAGCTGACCGGGCACTCCTACAGGGTGCTCTACCTGGTAAGACTGGAGCCATGGAGGGGAACGCAAGTGGCCATGCTGTGATCAAATTTGAAATGTCTGTATCAGATGCCGCCGGTTCACAGTTTAAAAACATTTGTCTTGAAAATGGCAGTTTTAGAACTTTCAACGTTCCAAAGTCTCGAACCGTGTTCTTAACCAGCTTAAAGCGTTCTTGGCTGTATGTAGACCCGGTTTTAAGGTGCCACTTCAAATTGCCTCAGATACGTTTAAGTCATGGAGGAAGTACGGCTTCTGAGCCCTCACTACTCCTCTTCACCCTCTCACTTATCCTCTCATCCCTTCTTCCCTCTCCCTCTCTCCTCCTCTCCTCCCATCCTCTCTTCCTCTCCAGGCTGTGTCGCCAGACGGCGAGGCCATTGTGACCGGGGCAGGTGACGAGACGCTACGCTTCTGGAACGTTTTCAGTAAAACTCGCTGCACCAAGGTACCATATCCAACCAGAGACCTTCACATTAGGTTTCCGTGTTCCATTAAACTAGTCCATTTTAATCATTCAAAATGTTACAACCTGTCTCTGTGTCCCAGGAGTCCAAGTCGGTGTTGAACCTCTTCACAAGGATACGATAGTGAAAGGGGGAGGGCTCAGACTGTAGCAGGTAGGAGGGCTGGGGTGTGCTGGACATCTCGATGCTGCCCCCCCCCCTATCCTGCATAGGACCCTCCCACAATCACTACACTGTCACTCAGCGCACCAACCATCACTACAAACTCCTCAATTCCACTTTTTTTTTCTTTTTTTTTATACAAAGGACATCCACCTCCAATAGTGGCTTGCCACTGTCCCTCAAAAGCGATGTCAGGTATTACAAAGCAGAGTCGGGACATGTCAATGTACATGTCAAAGGTCTCTTCTATTTTGTTGTGAGTGTCATACAGATGTTTTGTTATATAATATATATATATAAGAGGTATACAGAGATTAAAGAGAGTATAAGCTATGTAATACACCTTCTCATAATGGTGTTATCATGTTTCTAATCCGTTTCTCCGTTATGCGGAGAGAGAGAGGGGGGGAGGGGGGAGAGAGAGAGGCCTGACAACAGTGGCCTTGCTGGGGCATTTCTATATTTTGATAATGTGTGTATGTACTATGACCATAGTATACAGCAGAGAGAATAAAATCCAGTACACAGCCTGCCCATGCAGCTGCCAAGAGTCACTTGTGTTTATTGCTGTTATTTCATCCTACACTCACACGTCTCATACATCCATATACAGGATACAGTGTAGGTTTTTATCAAAATGCCCTTTGGACTTAATAATAATAATAATAATCACATACTACACACCACATGCTTTTCACAAATAAAAGGATTTTCCTCGGCCCCTTGTGTGCAGTGTTCGCGAGGCAGGTTCTGAATCCACACATCTTCAGCCCATAGTTGGCAAGTCCTTGTATTGGCAGCGTCGTGTTCCATGGCCTTGACGTAAAATAGAGAGACCGTCCCCGATACACTCTGGTTCACTGGCAACAGCAGCGTCATCAGCCGTCGTCATTTCTCTTTGACACCGACATTAACAATCTCCCCTGTAGGAAGACAACACGGCACAGGCCAGGTCCTCGCAACGCGCTCCCATATCTCTTTGAGCTACAGATCCATCTGCACCGGTCCCAGTATGGTGTGGTGACCCCGTCCCGGTCGTCCACACAAACGGCTAGTAGTCTGTGGTGTATCCGGCCCCGTGCAGGCCTCGACACTGCAGAGAGAACTCCTTCACTATCTCCTTCACGTGCTTCTTGTTGGCGTGTTCCCTGAGAGGAAAGATACCAAAACATGGTTGTAGAGTGTAGCCTGTAGATCAATAATACGTTGTCTTCAGTTTCAGCTCTAGAGCTTTGTTAGCCGACTGGAAGTTGCGCAGATGCGCAGAGTTTAAGTGAGTACAATGCACACCTGTGGTGACACGGCCTAGAAAAACAAACATAATAAAGTAGGTCGTCGCACACTCGACTCTATCCTAATTATTGGTGGAAGTCAGGAAACGTTACGGTGACAGGCGTCCGTCCGTATGTGCGCTGTGCTGGAGGTTTACCTGAGGAGGTGCTGGCTGAATGTCTCCTTCTGCTCCGCGGAGACCTGGGCTGAGGGGAACCCAGGGGTCTGCAGCCCTTCCTTCAGCCACCGGGTCAGCAGCGCTGGGCAGTGTCTGTTCAAACAGAACAGCACCTCGGAGAAGTGCTCCGTCAGGCTGCATGGAGACTGGCCTCCAACAGCCTGGACACAGGAGAGAGAGAGAGAGCGTCCCTCACACTCCAGATAACCAGATTATATTATTAATTCAAACGACTGCGGCGCGTGGGTGTTTACCGGCCATGCGACCGTGTTTTTGCACATATTCTCAGGGAGGGAACTCGGTCTTACTTACTTCCAGGATGGTCTGAGTGAGAAGTTCTCCATCCCTCTGTAACACCTGCCCTACCGACGGTACATCTCCACAGTGGGGCACCAGCTCCGTCTGAGTGGGAGGGGCCATAGAACGCTTAGATGATCACAGATATACAGCACGGTGAAACATGATATGGTGCAGTGGTGTCAATTATGGGGGCGAGGAGCTGTGTATTATTCCTAGTTCCACTTACAAAGAACATGCAGGCTGACCTCGCTGTGGGCATCTCTGGGAATTTGAGTGATAGGATCCCTAGTGGGAGAGATCAGTGTTAGCCAGGCAGATTGGATACCAGTTTTTACAAACTGGTACAAAGGAAACTCAGATTGCATGCTTTCAAATAACAGACTATATTTTGACATAAGGGCTACACACAGTGCTACTCACCGCAGTAAAACAGTGCTTTAACATCAAGCTGGTCAGAGAGGTAGACATCAGGTTTCCTTTTGAACGCCTACAGAGTCCAAAACACAGACAACAATACACACAAATGTTTTTCTACTGTATAATTTATATGGCGTAGCACGCATGAATAGCGCGACAGCGACGTTCAAACGAACCTGAGCATGTAACTGCATGAACGACTCTGCAATATCTGGGTGATCCCTGGGACCTAGGAAGACGTAGCGACACAACAAGGAACCAAACACATACTAGTACCATAAACAAGGCCAGAAAAGAAGAAAGAGGCTCAGGGATGTACAGTAGTACAATTACCTTGCTGGAACACGGAGAGAGTGGTGGACGTGACCAGCTCGATCAGGCCTTGGATGGGAGTGAAGTGGTCTTTCTCTCCCGCGAATATGTGCACCATCTAGAAGAACACAGGCCAGTTTGTGGCAGGAAATCATTACGGGAGTGAGCGCTTGGGCACGGAGCTCTGGAGTGTGAGTGTGTCAGACTCCGCTGCTCTCCGATTGGATGGCCGGAGGCCCACCTGGCGCGTGAGGTCCAGAGCAGAGGCTTGTGGGACGGCGCTGTACATCTGGCCCAGCATCTCGCTCAGCTGCGCCACCATGGGAGCGAAGTCGAAGAGGAGGGTCCGCACCGACTTCTCAAACACCCCGCACACGGCCTGGGAGGGGGCAGACGCCGGGATTTGGTAAACGCACACACACGCGCGCCTGACACGCATAAACGTACCGAGACACACACTTCCTGATCGTGCTCCACGTACCTCCACCACTTCGGAGTCACGGAGCCACTTGCTTAGGACGGTACGTATCAGTGTGAACACCTGCTGCAGCACCACCACCACCTGGGAGACGAGAACATCACCGGTTTCAAGAAGGTCCAGCGCGTCCGAGGTGAGGTTAAGGTTCTAGGGGTTCCGGGCAGGCACACTCACGGGGTGGGTGCCGGCCTGAGCCGGGCCGGGTCTGGCTTGGATGGCCTGCTCGGAGCCCTCGTCCTGACGGTTGACGTCCAGCGTGGTGAACAGGCTGGACAGCATTCCCAGGATGTGCACGATGGACGGCTTGTTAGTGGGGCTGGGCTGTGACCAGACGGGGATTGGGGCGACACAAGAGCGTTTCGTAGCTTTTCAAAATCTCTGTATTGAATTCCAACACAGAGCAAGCGGATGTGTAATGATTCTGGGCCATATATGGGCCGGAACTAAGCCACAAGGGCCAGATCTGGCCTGTATATGGCCCAGATCCGCTTGCTATCTGGGGAGGTTGTGCCAGCCTGCAGATAATAATATGTGTAATCTTCAGTTTCAGCTCTAGAGCATCATTTGCTCTAGAGCATCAAAGTGAGAACAACGCCCACCTGTGGTGACGACGTGCCGACCAACAAAAGCAAAAGTGAAACTTAAAGCCCCATTATGTAGCAGTCCAGTTTTGTGCACTTTAGCAGCCCCTAATGGCCACTAGAGCCATTACAACCGCAGTACCATTGTGGTAAAACGCTGAGAGACGCACGTGCATTTGTTGACAACTGACAAGCTGAGGAAAACGGAGTCTGCCGGCAAACTCTAAGAGGAGAGCTAAAGATAAAGCAGAACGTTCAGCTCGCGGTCAAAAGTTACATAGTGCAAATACAGGCCGCCGGACCCCTCTGTGGGAAAGGAAGAGGTGCTGTTCTCGCTCCTAGGCGGCGTGTATTGCACTCGATTCATATTAGAACATATAGTATATGTAGCTGCCATCAGAGCCAGTTCAGTTTTACTATCAGTTAGTATAATTTATAAGTAGGATAATAAATACATACATAGTTTGACATAAATACAAGAATAAATAAAGAATAAAAATGCATAGTAAAACAGATATTTTGTGTTAAATATGGGTAAAAACATGGATAAAGGGGACCTATTTACTTAGTGGAACTTGTAAGGTAGTGATGTGGTCAACAGGTCATTATTAGTCTGCTGCGCTTTAGCAGCCACGAGACTGTTCAGATTAACGATGGCGAGAAGCAGGCAGCGCACACGTTTATTTCTGTCAGTATAATGAAGATGTGTTGCTGTAAGATAAAGTAACAAGAAGTACAAAGATTGTCGAGGTTTCAATGCCCTGGAAGTTTATTTCTACTCCCCTAGAGTTAACGCGGCCAATGAGGTATGCATTTGTAGACTTGTCTAGCCATGTTTTGTGCGCTAATTTGATGGGTTATGCTAGAGATGTAACAGCTAGCCTACGTTGTGCTATGAGTAGCTAGCAATTCCAATGTTAGCAAGTTTGCTAGTTGCATTATGTGTATCAGCCACGAGGCGATTTAATGTTAGCTTTAATTATTGTGCTGTGTCATGATTAATGATTCTTTGTTATTCTCTATGAGAATTCTTTTATTTGATACTCAGTTTATCCTTTTATTTCTTTCATTCAGTTCTCACGGCTAAGGCTTGAAGGCATACAAGCAATAAATGCCCGTATATAAAGAACACCTTGTGCTCGTGTGTGATACTTGACCTGGGGGAGCTACAGTATAATATATATATATATTATAGACTTTCCCGCGAACATGTCAAACAAAACGCAGAACAATGGCGTTGTAAGACCCAAGAGTGTATCGGACCGAGTCGTTTGCTCCTTCAGCGTTTGAACGAGACGAAAAACTAGGAAGAGGTCTAAAAAGGGGGCATACAGTATAAGGACAAGTATTCAAGGTAGCCGAATTCTAATGTCGGTTTCATAATATACAATGGAAAAGCAAGTGATTAAAATAATTCACATGTTATATGTGTGCACCCTACCATAGTATCTATCTTAAATAGAACCTAGAACCATAAGGCTTTATGTGGTATGCTACTGTATGTCATGAATATACAACGGCTCTTGTGAAATATTCCACTGAACGAAAAAAGAATGCTATTAACCGGTAATGGAGATTTCAAATTAACGTTTCTGTTCCGGAACAGTTAAAGATGATTATGTTTTTGTTTCCATTTTTGCTTCTAGCAAAATATCATTCGGTTCTGGTTTTCGTTTTCACTTCTTGAATCCCTGATGCACGAGCGCACACACACACACACACACACACACACACACACACACACACACACACACACACAGGCACACAGAGCTTAAAGCCGTGAATGTTTTAACACCACGCAGCGCACATGAGACGACGGCGGTCGTCACCCGTCTTCACCTCGGGGGACAACAGTTTCAAACAACTTTTAAAAGAAAGACGAGGGAATGTTTCCTCTTTAGAAAAAATATGTGCAAATAAGACAAGCAGATGCAACACAGCTCTATTTAAAACCCCTCCGCTGCCATTTGAATTTACATAGATTTAATTCAGCCCCTAATGAAAGCCCCGGAGAATCCCTCCCACTGATTTGATTGGAATAATTAAAATGTTAAACCATAGGCAACAACTGAGAGTTCCACCGCTGTTAAAAACGTAAATGCTCAGGTGTGGTCCGACGTTAATGATATTCTGTTGTTGGTTTATTTAAACATCGCTGAGAGGGTTTTTAAGGCGTTTTTCTGCATAGGCCAGGGCTGGACTGGGTGAATATTTCCTACCGGGAAATGTAGCCCCAGTCAGGCCACTAGCCGAGCTGACGCGGAGAGATGGAACACCTTCAGTTTCGTTATCGGCCCACAAGTAGGTCCGGCCCACCGGGCATTTGCCCGGTACGCCACATGGCCAGTCCAGCCCTGGCATAGGCTAATTGCCATACTGATGGTGAGGTAAGGGAGGTGTCTCCTCCCTCTTCTCATTTCTCATTCAGAGAGGACTATGGAGGCCTGGAGGGGCCAAGGTGAGGTGTCAGACAGAAACTTTCACATAAAAGGTGCAATTAATTTCTCATCTCCAACATTGACTTCTCAGTGACTTGAGTCTCAGAGAAAATATTGATGTCAGGCTTTCGTGATGGGCATAAATGATCCGTTTGGACAGGATGCGCTTGATCGCAGAGTGGTTCATGAATATAGGATGAAGCGATATGAATAAGCAGAGACGTTGGAGAAGACGGTATCTATTCACAAGACCACATAACGACGCTACACAGGGATCCTAGCCACCCCACCCCCATTGAGCACTGGGCTCTATTGCAGAGGAAAACGATGTTTGATAGTGGACTTCTGTAACAATGCTTTTATTCATTCAGCACAAACTTCTCAAACAGCCCTCCTCCGCATCATGCTGTAGCAAGGTTGTGAATTCTATTTGCGTCATCGCGTGATCCATCCACAAGGCTGTGTGTCAAGAGCCACTGTTTGTTTTGGTTTCAACTAGTGAGGGTTCACTGTGTACACTGTACTCAAAACCACTTTTGTTTTTCACAACATCCTAGCCGTCTGACTCGGTCCGCTAAAACACCGCTGTGAGATGAGATAAATCCCAGGTGCCCCGGTTCCTCCCCATCTCAACAACCACATCACTTATGCATGGTGAAGTGGGAGCTAGGTTCTGCCTCGGGTGGACAAACACACAATCCTCTCAGGTAGAGTCAGGTCTGGTTCGAGTGTGTAGGTGTCCCAGCCCACTGGAATAGAATAGAAAGTCTAGAAAAGAAAGTTTAGCGAGGGCAGGGGAGTGGGATCGAGAGACTGGTCCGTCGGAAGAACAGACCGGTCGCAGGGTAGGGTTAGCTGTCCAGGCAGAGGGGTGGTGGGGGGAGCTAATGGGTCGTAGGAGGAGGGGGGTCTGTCCAGGGGGTGTCTTCAGTGTCAGTCTAATGCAGCCGTTGGCTGTTGAGGAGAGAAGCAGTCGTGTCAGGAAAGAAGCAGTCGTGGAACCTCTCCTTCGCTGTTCTGACGCTCCGCCATCTCCCGTCTCTCCGGGGCAGAGCGGAAAAGAGGAGGAAATACTTGAAGCATTTTCCTGTCATGCCAATAAAGCATTGACATTGAACATTTTAATTTAATTAATATGGGATGAACATTTTAATTTAATTAATATGGGATGATCCAAGTCAGTAAGAGAGAGAGAGAACAAGAGAGAGAGTGAGAGACACAGAGAGAGAGAGGGGAGGGGGTCAGACAGACAGAGGCAGAGAGAGAGGGTGAGAGAAAGAGAGAGACCAAAAGAGGGACACCGGAGGACAAGATTGCCATCCCTCTTTCCAGACGGCGGCGCCCCCCAGAGAGAGACGGCAGCAGCCCTCTCAATAGGCACAGCCAGTGAAGAGAGTCCTCCTAACAACTAATTTTAAATATGGAGCACATGCTGTATACAGCTGGGGACACACTGTGCTGTGTCACCGCAGTAACAAGTCAGTGAAAAATGACACACTAAAAATGAAATATATCTGCAATTACCTTATTAAAATTGGGTCATGGTAATCCATAACTCATTTCAGGGTTGTGAGGTTTCTAGGGCAGCGGACAAATGCTACTTGTTTGGTGAGTTAAGTGTGTAATTTGTCAGTTTCAGTTTTTTTTTCCTCAAGAGGGCGCGTGGCGTGGGGGCCGTGGCGAGCCACGAAGCTGGAGAGGCTGACATTGATTAAATCATTACGAGGGGATATTTGTGTACCTCAAATGTGATTTAACAGCTAATGAACATGACATCAATGTCTGGGGATTAAAAATGTAAGGGATCTCGGCTGGGAGCCTCTGTCTTGCAGCTAAAAGGTTCAAATATTAATGATTTATTTGCTTTGATTTGAAAAGTATGTAGGGGAAAGGAAGCCATGCTTTTAAGGGACTATCTCCTCTCCACAGACTGGCTCCGTGCCATTGGGGAGAGAGGAACAGAATGAGAAACAGACCTCTAAAGCCTACAGAGAAATGATTACACTGTACCTCTCTGCCCCATGTGACATTTCTCCCTCTTAATTATTAATAATGCTTTTCTCTTCTGCCATGCCACAGGGCAAATCTCCCGACTACTGGTTGAAGAGAAAAAAAAAACCTCTCACTTTCGTTTTTCTTTCCTAAGTGTCGTTCTATTTCTACTTCTCTCTCTCTCTGAGTCGTGTTTCTATTCTGTGAGAGAAGGTAGCGGAGAGGGAGGAGAAGAGAGGAGGAGGAGGAGTATGAAGAGGATCAGTGGGCTTCTATGGAAATGGAGGAGGGGAGAGACGGTGGGCCTCCTCGACGAGACAGGCTGGTCGGGAAGGGGGGGTCTTTGAACAAGTCTACTGAAAGGCTTGCTGTCGCACACTCATCAAAGGAGAGGGACACAGCGGGTCAAAACACAGGCAGGTGTGCGCTGAGCTTCCTCACACCGCCGAGCGTGACGTCAGAGAGAGGGAGGAGAGAGTGTTAAAGTGCAGAGATTTTTTTTCGTTGGTGTGGGTGTGTATGTTTGTGCGTATGTGTGAGATAGTGCTAGACAGACAGACATACAGTCATACCATGGACCTCCCCCTCTCCTCCCTCTCTCTGACGCCACACTCGGCAGTGTGAGAGGGTTCAGCGCACACCTGTGTTTTGTCCCTCTGTGCTCCTCTGCTGTAATGAGTGTGTGACAGCATGCCTTTCAGCAGAGTGGACCTATAGACCTTCCGTTAAATGGGATTTCACAAAATGACTGTTTAGCTGTCGTAAATATTTTTAATGAGTTTTTGATCAGCTCCGTTTTGGAACTGGGCAGCAATTTCACAGAAATTCAGTTCCCAATGGCTCTAATTAATGAAGCAACTACACAATTTACGTATAAAGATGAGGCAAAGTTAAATAAAATCCTTTCGTCAGATGTTTAATATGTGCAAGATAATGTCTTGAGATATTATATATATACACTATATTGCCAAAAGTATTCACTCACCCATCCATATAATTGAATTCAGATGTTCCAATCACTTCCATGGCCACTGGTGTATAAAATCAAGCACCTAGGCATGCAGACTGCTTCTACAAACATTTATGAAAGAATGGGTCGCTCTCAGGAGCTCAGTGAATTCCAGCGTGGTACTGTAATAGGATGCCACCTGTGCAACAAGTCCAGTCGTGAAATTTCCTCGCTACTAAATATTCCACAGTCAACTGTCAGTGGTATTATAACAAAGTGGAAGTGATTGGGAACGACAGCAACTCAGCCACGAAGTGGTAGGCCGTGTAAAATGACAGAGCGGGTCAGCAGATGCTGAGGCGCATAGTACGCAGAGGTCGTCAACTTTCTGCCGAGTCAATCGCTACAGACCTCCAAACTTCATATGGCCTTCAGATTAGCTCAAGAACAGTGCGTAGAGAGCCATGGGTTTCCATGGCTGAGCAGCTGCATCCAAGTTTGGTGGAGGGGGGATTATAGTGTGGGGTTGTTTTTCAGTAGCTGGGCTTGGCCCCTTAGTTCCAGTGAAAGGAACTCTGAATGCTTCAGCATACCAAGTGATTCTCGACAATTCCATGCTCCCAACTTTGTGGAAACAGTTTGGGGATGGCCCCTTCCTGTTCCAACATGACTGCACACCAGTGCACAAAGCAAGTGCTTTGTGTATTGTATTGAAGCGACCGTTGTAGATGTGTAGATCAATCCGCAGAGGGGATTCAGGAAGCATAACTACTTACGGTAGCTACTGTTATTGTTTATGTTGCTAGACTACCTAGTTTGCGGAAGTTTACACACGTATGAGCTGCGACTAAATAATTCTATGCTAAATATTTAAAAAAGCCTTGAATGATTTTTCACGGTGCCCACACACATCCATTGTATGACCAAAACGGTGATAGAGCAATTATCAGACTTTCTCAATAGTGCTAGTTTTGTCAACGTTTTGATCTGAACCATTGTATATATCATCATAAGTAACCTTAAAACAGGGCTAAACATGCATTTTCCCTTTACTACTCCTTTAAGGCTAGCCTTGATAAACGTGTGGTGGTGAGCTCTGTACTGTATTTCTTGACCTGCGCAAGGTTTTTGATACAATCAATCATTCAGTACTCTTTCAAAGTTCAAGATACTCTTTCAAAGTTGTCTAAATTCAAACTTTCTGTTGATGTACTAAATTGGATGCAGTCTCACCTACTTGACCACTCTCAGTGCGTCTAGATAAAACACAAAGCATCATCTCTAAGAGCCTGCATTATGGGAGGGCCGCAAGTTTCCATGTTAGAATCAGAATCACAATTGATTTTATTGCCATGCAGTTTTTCAACATACTACGAATCTTTCTTTTGGTTGTGGTGCATAACATGGAGACAACCTTGGACAGGGTGCAGGGACGAGACAGGACAGTGCAACGACTGGACAGTGCAAAGAGCAAGTACAAAATGATAGTACAAAATAGGACAAGCTAAGAAAAAACAATATACAAAAAGTAGCGCGGTCAATGTATATACATTGATTATGCAGAGTATAATGTGTAAGTCTGTGTGTGTACCGTATGTGTATATGGTGTGTGCGTCGTGATGTGTGAGTGTGGACCGTGGTGGGGGGGTGGGGACAAGCCGTGGGGAAGAAGCAGGCTCTGTGGCGTGCAGACGTGGTCCTAATGGAGCCACAGTCTCCTGCCTGAGGGGAGTGGCACGTAGAGATTACGGCCTGGGTGGGAGGGGTCGGCCGCAATCTTCCTGGCCCGCTTCAGGGTCCTGGAGTTGTGCGGGGCCAGGAGGGAGGGCAGGTTGCAGCTGATCAAATTCTCGGCGGATCCATTGGCCAACAATTGGCCATTGTTGTTCAGGGCATACAGTACATCAATGATCTCCCATTTGTGTGCGAGGGTATGATAACATAGCTAACTTTAGACTCATCAAGAATTTGGTCAAAGCCTTATTTCCATTACTCATGTTGGTCTTAGGTAAATAAGACTATCTTAAAACCAGGTAGGTCACTTCATAAACAAGCTCTGAAAGTCCTGGACTACCGACATTGTCATTGTGATATACTTGTTAAGTATAAAAAAGTATAAAAGCTTTGACAACTCAAATTTGTATTCAGATGTCTGATTAGTGCATACGACTATCTCATAATGCTGCCCCATCGTTGAAGAGCTCTGTTCAGCGTCACGGTCAACTTCAAGGGGAGATTGTAAAATCCCTAAAAGAAGCTCTGGCTTTACATAATAATTTTTTTCATTTAAAGCCACTTAGGAATGGCACAAGCTCCCTGACCGTTTGAAAACATGTACATATTTCCATATTATTTTTCCTGTGATGTCAAAAAAACTGCCATCAGACAGACAGACAGACAGAGCACTGTGTGTTGTGTTCCAGTACAGTATTTAATGGTTCAAAGCAGAATACAGACTACAGCTTGAGGAGAGACTGTGGGGTTGTTTGCTCAACGGGAAGCAGGCAGAGCAACGCTGCAGGGCTGTTTCTGCAGCAGCATCTTATTCGCCGGCTGTTGTTTGCTCAGTGTTACCCACGGCTTCCTCGTTAGCCCTCTCCGGGGCCCTCCCGGCCCCGCCGAGGACACAGATATTAAGCATGAGTATTATTAATCCATATTATTTCCTTTTCAGAAGAAAGATTCTCCTGTGCCTTGTGTAAAGACGCCTTCGATGCCGAGCTGCTCAGATTCCCGCCCTGCGGCAATCACACGCCATCAAATATTCCTGCTTTAATGTTGGAGTAGGAGACGAGACGAGGAGAGGGAGGAGGAGGAGAGGGGGAGGAGGGGGAGGGGAGAGAGAAGGAACATGTTCTGGAATATTCTACACGCCAGAGTACTTATCTATCTACACTCCGCTTGCTGCCACTCTACCTGCTGACCTCCAAACCCTTGTATAGGCTCTTTGCATTCTAACTTGTTCTGTGTTGTATGACTGCATTGTACTCTATTGCTACAGAGTAGCGATATATTCTCTCTGTCATCTTATCTCTGCCAAAATAGCGTAATAGGCTCAGCAAAACTGATGACAGTAGCAGAGGGTTGGATGGTGTGTGGCAGGGAGGCAGAAAGCCACCCCCATGCTGGTGATTACTGACCGGTATGGTTACAGGCTGTGTCCTGCTAGCACACTCCTGGGGTGTGTTTACAAGGTCGGGGGTCATCTCTGACGGATAGAGAGAGAGAGAGAGAGAGAGAGAGAGAGAGAGAGAGAGAGAGAGAGAGAGAGACGCACAGAGGAGAGACATCACTGGCTGTTTAATGGCTCCATTAGTAGAGAGACACAGGGGAGGAGGAGAATCAGAGAGAGGGGGAGAGGGGTGGAGAGAAAAAGAGCGTGAGACACATTCTCAGCCGCTCACACAAACACACACACACACACACACACACACACACACACACACACACACACACACACACACACACACACAGACCTCTTCTAATAGGGTGTATGGATCTATAAAGAGCTTCAGCACCATTCCCTCTGCTCATACATCCATTCAGGGCCATGCACCGTGCCCCCTTGCCACCCCTCCCCCAGGGCCATGCACCGCGCCCCCCTTGCCACCCCTCCCCTCTCCCTCCCTCTCACCAAACAGAGGGAGCTGCCATGGGTGTAGGGCTGAATTAGGTCGGCTCTGAATCAGTACATAGTTCCGCTTTCAGGAAAACTCTTGTATAAACTTCCCAGCTCTCTGAGGGGGTAAGCAAGCCATGTTGGGCTGGGTTGACTGTGTGCTTGGGCTCTACATAGCAGGTGAATTAGAGGGAGGGATGTTTCGTATTTCTGTAGTCATGGACATCAGTGGAATCCATTAACCCACCCATCTAATCCACTCCCACGCATACACGCTATTTAGCCTGTTAAGAGCTGGCTACTCACCATTACTTCCCTAGTGTTACTAATAAAATGTTGTGTGTGTGTGTGTGTGTGTGTGTGTGGGTATGCGTGTAGGCGTGTGTGTATACGTGCGAGAGTTCATTCAAAAGAGTGTGGGTTGGACGCACTTCACTACGCTTGCCAACCGAACTGGCAGGTCACAATCACATGCTGACAAGCTGTGATTAAACCGGCATGAATCCATCCCCATCTTTAATACACACCGCGAACGCATGCACGCACCAACAAACACACACACACACACACACACACACACACACACACACACACACACACACAGCAAACTTTGGAGAGAGAACAAACTGTCAGAGAGCGAGAGTAAGAGATAGATAGATGCCTGTAGAGAAAGAGATGCCTGTAGAGAAAGAGAGAGAGACAGAGAGAGAGAGAGAGAGAGAGAGAGAGAGAGAGAGAGAGAGAGAGAAAGCTCCTCCATGGTGTGAATGTGTGAATTATTGAGATTATTCAGATTATTCTGATATTTTGATGATTCTTACCCTGATGTATGTTTAATTGGCTTTGCTGTGAGAATCATCGGCGAGGCATACCTGATCACAAAGAGCTATAGCCTGTGGACTGATGGGAGTCAATGGCACTGCCTGTGTTGAGAGTCAAAGGAGGTGCTTTAACCATCACTTTGCAACCACCACCAAAATGTAGGCCCAAGTGAGCAGAGACTTCCATATCCTTTGAGCTGGCAGGAATTATGAAGTTCATCACTCTGTTTTTCTCAAAAACTCTACAACCTATCAAACTCTACTCCTCCCAGATTATTTGGTCAATTGATTCCCCAATTGCAAATCTTCAGACTGTTCTCCACAAATGATCTTCACAGATTTTTGAAATATCAGAAACTGAGCCCACAGCGCATCAAAATGTTTTACTGTTAACAGTACTGTATGCAGCTACTGTAAATACTCGCTAAATAAATCTCCAATCTTCATGAAAAAAATGACAATTTTCATGACATGGCACAGTAGATATAGTGTGACATTTTTCAGAATTGGATCTCAAAAACTGGATTTTTGACAGTATTTTGAAGTCTGTCCTCATTTTGTTCCCTCAAACTACTGCTGTTCATACAGGAAAAAATACACTACCGACAATCCTATAGTTCAAGTTCAAAATCTTTACTGTCCCACTAGGGGAAATTGGTTTGCTAACAGGTACAACATAGGACTGGGGGAGACACGGGAAGCATGAATACAGAACAATAAACAAATAAAACATAGAACAATAAAAATGTAGACAGCCTGCTAAAAAACCCATGGCTCACAGAATTGGAGAAGAAAGAATAATACCAACATTCCTTATTGAGTTTGTCAATTGCTAGAGAGACAAAGGAAACCTTATGTCTCTTAGTCCTCCTAGCAGGCACCCTGAAACGACGGGCAGAAGGCAGGAGCTCAAACTCACTCTGCAGGGGATGATCAGGACAATCTCAAATTGTGTTAGCCTTTCCAAGGATCTGGTTGTTCTAGATGTCCAAGGGCGTGGCCTTACTCACCCCAGAGATCTCGCTTGCCACATTAATAAGGCTCCCAAGTCTGCTCCTGTAGGACAGATTACGATTACCATACCAGGCTACGATACAGAATGTTAAAACAGATTCAATGAAGCTTCTATAAAAAAGTGTCATCATTTTTGTGCATACTTTAAAATAATTCATTTTTCTCAAAAAGAACATACTCTGTTGCACTTTTTTTGAGATGGCATCCACATATGGTTCAAAGCACAGTTTGTTATCAAGAGCCAGACCAAGATATTTGTAATTTTTTTGTCTATTTGTCTACAAGCTCGATGACATCTCCTTTGATAATGGTTGAATTGGGGCTGGGGGATGACTTCCTAAAATCAACAAGGATTTCTCTGGTTTTAGTTGCATTTAACTGCAGGAAGGTTTCATCACACCATGACGCAAAGTCATCGACCACTGGCCCATGATCCTGTTCCTCAGGATGCCTACAAGAAGGCTTCCAATCACGGAGTCATCAGCACATTTTATGATGTGTCTGTTCTCCTAGTTGCTGCAGCAATAATTAGTGTACATAATGTATAGGAGGCGGGAAAGACAGCATCCCTGTGGGGAACCAGTGGATGAGAGGAGCTGATTGGACAGTGTACAATTGACTCTTACACACTGCAACCTATCAGTCAGGAAGTCTAAAATCCAGCCAGCTATGTTGGAATCAAGTTTAAAAAGACAGCGCAGTTCATCTGCAAGTCGGTGTGGATGGATTGTATTGAATGCAGAGAAATCTATTCATTAAAGTCTGGCATGGTCTTTGTGCCCTCAATATGCTGATGCAAGAGATGCAGTACTGTAAGGGTGGCCTCCTCCACATCTCGGCCTGCTTTAGAAGCTAATTGCAAGGGATCTAGCAATTCCTCCACCTGTGTTAAAACCTCCCTTTTAACAAGCTTTTCAAATGTCTTCATAACTAAGAATGTAAGGGTGTACTGGCCTAAAATCATTCAACACGTTGGGTTTTTTAATCTTGGCTACTGGAACAATTGTGGAGTGTTTCCATAGCTTTGGAACCTTCTGTTGATGGAGCGGTTTTTCAAAAATGAAATGAAAAATGCCACTGAGTACCAAGGTACACAGTCAGCGCAACAGTAGTGCAACAGCAATGTCTCCACCAATCAGAGACAGTGTTGTTGCCAACCCCAAATAGCGAACCCTAGGCTGGCTAAATTAACTGTTTGAGAGGACACCTGTGCCACTGATTGTTTGATTGGTTTCCACCTGTCTTGTTAGTCTGTGTATAGCCTACATGTAGCTCCCCCAGTCCATTTCTTTGTCTTCATTATTTGCTGTAGCTGTCCCTGGTGTTTCCTGTGCCATCTTGTATGTTTGTAAGCGTTGTCTTTTGTTCTCCACTTGTTGAGTGTGTACCTTGGCTTTATTGTTTATTCTTTGGTTTAGTTTTTTACCCCTCGTGGTGCCTTTAACATTTTGTGGAAACTTGTTAGACTCTCTCGTCTTAAGGCTTAAGGCGTACTATCACTGGTATTTATTTTCAAAGCCATTATTGGTAAACTTCCACCATACATCTCGTGTCTGTTGGACTGGAGCCTTGGTACCTACCAGACCCGATCAAACGATCGGCTTGTTTTTAAGGTTCTTGGAGTGCATTCTGAACTTGGTGGAGCTGCTTTTTCCCATGATGCTCCTTAGACCTGGAATACTCTACAACTGACTCTAAAGCTTGAGGTACTCCCTTCAGTCGCAGAGTTTAAATCCATGGCTCTTGACATTTCTACTTCAACCTGTAACTGTTTTAATTATTTTATTATTATTATTGTATTTGTTCTGTTATTTGTGTGTACTCGTCAATACTGTAAATGAGGGCAACCTCAGTGCTTTACGAGTATTAATAAATACACTTATTAATTAGATTCCTTCCTTTAATTAACATGTTAGTGCAGCATGTTAATGAAAAAATGACTTCACTGACATGACAACTGTAGATGTAGTGACACTTTTCAAAATTATGTCTCAAATACGAGTTGACAGTATTTTGAATTCTGTCCTCATCCTGTCCCCCTCAAACTATAGACCTTTTTTCCAGCAGCCATGTTGAAGTGTCATAGTAGGGTAAACACAGGTGTAATGGATCTAATTAATTAAGGTGTCATTCTATTAAGCGCCTCACAGTCATTTCAGTGAGACAGCATGCCGAATAACAGGCACTGGCTCACCTAAATTCTAAATGACCATAATTAAGGTTATTACACCTGTGTTTACCCTACTATGACACCTCAACATGGCTGCTGGGAAAGGGGTCTATTGCTCTCATATGGAAAAAAAAAAAAACACTACCCACAATCCTTTAGAATAACAGCGCAAGCTTCAATCAGACGTCACTGTTGGCAACCACACCCAACCCCCAACTACATCAGGCCAAATTGATTGGCCACTGAGCACAGCTGCAGTTACTCTGCAATTAGGAAGACGAGACGAAAAAACATTTCCCACCCCAGCCAGTTTGTCACTCATGAAGATAATAGATACATACATAAAGGCTGCCACATGCCTCATGTGATTTTAAGTTTGTTTGAGAACATTTTGTAGAATTTAAGACGTTTTATTAGAAGATCAAGCGAATGCCAAACTACTAGCTTCTCACTTGGCTCAACAAGAACATGACCTTCCCTTGGTTGTCTATGGTTGAGAGTCCAAGCCCCGGATGATGCAGAATAAACATGCCTGCATTGTACTGTTTGGATTTCAGACATGATTTTAAAGATATTTCTAATTAAAGTTTTTAATAATTAGGGTCCAGGCAGAGACCCTCACGTCCGGGCAGAGACCCAAAGCGCCCAGCCTCGATCCAGAAAAACTAAATCAGACTCACAAAATCAGTACACCTGGGCTCCTCCTACACTGACCTCTTCACCTCCTAACCCTCTCCTACGGTTACCCATTGTCACCTAGTGTTTTTTCTCTTTTTTTGGCATAGATAGATAGATAGATATAATTGTATTCACATGTCTTGCACTGTAGTGCCCAACCCACATGGGTTTACAAGACATCGCATTAAATGGTTAATTTTATACAACCACACTAAAACGCTAATACATTTGACTTAGTATTAGGCATAGGCAAAAAACACAATGGCATAACATAAATTAAACGACAAATTAAGTGACAAGTTACCCTTACAGATTAAACAAGGGATTCTGCCTCCACTCCCAAGTTTGGCCCAAGAACACAGCCAGAGCAAAAAGTCCACTCTTAAAGCACAAACTAAGTTTATCATAATCGTCCATCTCAATGAAACTATCACAAATGTAGGACATTTTACGCACAAATAAATCTCTTAGATCCTCATAGCAAGTAGAATAAAATAGATATTGCATATGTACTGTATATCATTTTCTTGTGACTTGTCCTCTTCTTTTTTCTAGGAGTGTGATTGCTGGTGGGACTTGTTCTAATTGAAGTCTTCACTGATGTTGACGGTTCACTTACTCTAGACAAATGTACTTACTGCTTAGTCCCTTTGATAAAAGCGTATGCTAACTCATATGTAAATGTGGATGATTAGCACCTCTACGGATAGCGTTACATCATTTAGGAGATGGTTAATGGACTGCATTGATATTGCGCTTTTATCCAAAGCGCTTTTTACAATGGCCTCTCATTCACCCATTCACCCACTAATGGCGGCGGCTGCCATGCAAGGTTCTAGCCTGCTCATTGGGAGCAATTTGGGGTTCAGTGTCTCGCCCAAGGACACTTCCACATGTATTAGCGCCAAGCTATGCTGCAACATGATTGTTGACTGATTTCTGCCTTGTGCTAGTGGCATCTTAAACTGCAACGGGGAAGTAACTGACTCTCCTACAATTACATATCAGAGTCTACATTCATATTTTCAGCTCGTGTATATTTAGTTGTATAACAAAAAAAAACTCAAATCATCACTATGAATTGTGTGAAGTGTCACCCTGAAAATGTTGATGTTGATGAGAATTCCACTCATAATTCCTCTCTGTAAAGCGCATTGTGTTGCCTCTGTGTATGAAATGCGCTATACAAATAAAGTTTTTGATCATGTCTATGACTGTAACCATTACTGTACATACGTTAATACAGCCCCTCTCCAGGATTCCAAATTGCAGCGCTATCGTCAAAACTAGCAACCCAGTGTAAAGCCAACACAATGTTAGATTAGATGAAACTGGAATTATTTAGTGGATATTTTGAGCAACAAAGTAAGCTACCTTGTTATCACAAATGTCTGGTTTTATTACATTTATGATTTTTATAAAAATGTGTGACATTGTTGCCTCAGCGATATCGTTAATGGATTTCATTCCAGTAGATTCTCTTGGGATTTGAATCATTTTCCTCCAGAGGGCCCCCCTATTTAGGTTCACAACCTTGTTATGGAACAGAATGAGATCTGCTTAAAGGAAAATGCTAGTTTTTGACAACCTGGACCTTATTTACGACATATTATAAGAAGTTTGACTCACCCAGATCACTTTTGTGTTGTTCGGAGGCATGTAGAAGAAATATAAAATCCAGCGCGAGCCAGTATATCCATGTAATGGCGGCGCACAGGGCACTGAGAATGCAGTTTCTCAAAATCCATTTTCGGCCGCTAAACGGTTGTTTTCATCAATCAGATTGCATGAATCGACAGTTGACATTCCTCTACGCGAGCCATTCTTTCGGTTTTCAAATACGTGGTCTGTAGCCTATGTAATATGATCTTTACACTGGCTATTCTCCCTCACATTCTCTGCGCTACGATCGGATTGTTGCTGACGAATGACGACGACAATATTCTCGGCACCAACTACGATCGTAGCGCAGAGAATGTGAGGGAGAATAGCCAGTCTGCGCGCTGGCCTGTGCGCATGCGTGCTGGAGCAAGTGGGGGAGAGGCGTGTAAAGATCATATTACAGAGGCTACAGACCACGTATTTGAAAACCGAAAGAATGGCTCGCGTAGAGGAATGTCAACTGTCGATTCATGCAATCTGATTGATGAAAACAACCGTTTAGCGGCCGAAAATGGATTTTGAGAAACTGCATTCTCAGTGCCCCGTGCGCCGCCATTACATGGATATACTGGCTCGCGCTGGATTTTAAATTTCTTCTACAGGCCTCCGAACAACACAAAAGTGATCTGGGTGAGTCAAACTTCTTATAATATGTCGTAAATAAGGTCCAGGTTGTCAAAAACGAGCATTTTCCTTTAAGCTCTGTGTGTATGTGTGTGTGTGTGTGTGTGTGTATGCGTGTGTGTGTATATGTGTGTGTGTGTGTGTGTGTGTGTGTGTGTGTGCGTGTGTGTGTGCATGCGTGCGTGTGTGTGAGTGTATGCGCCATTCGGAGCAGTTGGGAGCAGACGGCATGATATTGTGTACTCTGTTCTCTGGTTAAACCTTGCCTGGAGCCGATGGGGCAGATGTGAACAGTAGTGTTTGTGCTAGGCATCAGTGAGCCTCAGTGTTGGTGGATATTGACTGCTGTTACAGAAAAGCACGCTCCCTGTGACAAACAGCGGCGACGTCCTGTTTCCACACGAACACAAGCACACACCCCCACACACAGTGTTGCATGACTGTTGACAGATTGTGGAGCTGGATAATTCAACTACAGTAATGCCAACGTGGCTTATCCACCTTTTCTCCTTTATTTATTTGCAGTCCTCCTCCTCCTAATCCTACTGTAATAACCCTAATCTCCTCATGCTAATCTCCCATTCCCGCATTTCCATTCCAATTCTATTGCTCTTTTATTCATGCTCACCTTCTCCTCTACCCATCCATTATACCTCCCTCCACCCTACTTCCATCTGTCTCTGACTCTCCCCCTTCCTCTCCTTCCTCTCCTTCCTCTCCTTCCTCCCCTTCCTCTCCTTCCTCTCCTTCCTCCCCAACCTGTGTGTGCGTCTGACTCATCTGAGCCCTCCTCACTATCTCTTAAAAAGCAGCATACAGCAGCATGCCCAATAGTGATCCACAGAACAGCCCCCCCCCAATAGTGATTCACAGAACAGCCCCCCCCCCCCCAATAGTGATCCACAGAACAGCCCCCCCCCCCAATAGTGATTCACAGAACAGCCCCCCGCCCAATAGTGATCCACAGAACAGCCCCCCCCCCCAATAGTGATTCACAGAACAGCCCCCCCCCCAATAGTGATCCACAGAACAGCCCCCCCCCCCCAATAGTGATCCACAGAACAGCCCCCCCCCCCAATAGTGATCCACAGAACAGCCCCCCCCCCCCAATAGTGATCCACAGAACAGCCCCCCGCCCTCTCCTTGCTGGCCCCAACAGTTTGGCCCGCTTAATTGAAGCCGATTGTCGGTAATGTCAGGGGCAAGAGAAAGACAGTATTTAATGTGAATGTCAAGCAACAACACATTTAGACACACACACACACACGCACACACACACACGCACACACACACACACACGCACACACACACTGCGCTGCCTGCCTCGTCTCACCAGCGCTGATCTCCGCCCCAGATACATTTGTCTGTTGAGGAATAGATCAGATGGAGAGATGAGACATCATGTCTGCTCTCAACCACATACACACACACACACACACACACACACACACACACACACACACACACGACACACACGACACACGCCAGACGCTGCACTCCAGTGTCAGAATCAAAGATGACATACAATCAAATTAAACACTAGCAGTGGCAACCTATCTCATCTGATAGCATCTGTACTTAACCTCAGGGAGAGAGATGGAGGGAGAGAGAAATGGAGGGAGGAATACGAGAGATAAATATTGAGAAGCTGGCAGGTCTTTCAGGCATTGCTTCAGAAATGGCCACATTAATATTCAGCAGTGCTCTCCAGGTAAAACAAAATGAGCACAGCAGCCCAAGACCGATGGGTGTGACTGGCAACAGACGACACACACACGCGCACACACACACACACACACACACACACACACACACACACACACACACACACGCGCACACACACGCACCCACACACACACACACACACACACACACACACACACACACACACACACACACATGCGTGCACACACACACAAACACACACACACATGCGTGCACACATAGACACACACACACACACACACACAAATAAACTCATAGCTACTGCACAGTTCACAAGCACAAACATTAATCTCATCAGGCATTTAATACATTGGCTCAGCAGGAGCTCAGCAAACACAAACACACACACACTCCCAGAAACACGTACTGTACATGTGCACTAACACACACACACACACACACACGTACATGTGCATACGCATGCACACCTGCACACACACTCACACAAACATTCCCACAAACACATACTGTACACGTGCACTAACACACACACGTACATGTGCACACATATGCACACATGCACGTACACACGCATGCAATCAAATGCGCACACACTCACACAAACACACACATGCACGCACACACACACATTATCAAAGGCTGCAGCCTTACATTATCCAGTTCATATTCTCGTTGGGTAGGTTCAAGCTTTTGGGGGAGGAATGGCGATGAGAGGTAGCCTGGCGTCGCCATGCTGGTCACATGAACTCACATCCTTGTTCTCTGTAAAGCGCATTGTGTTGCCTCTGGGTATGAAACGCGCTATACAAATAAAGCTTTGATTGATTGATTGATTGATTGATTCTATTTCACTCTGTAGATCAGTCTCGTCATCCACTCGTTCAGACTAATTTGTGACCGGACCAGTTATTGGTCGGGCCCAATCACAACAACCATTTATCTAATATGGCTTATGGAGTTTAATACAACGACTGTACCCACTTCATACAGTGATACGATCTGATTGGTTGTAGGTCTATCCAATTGCATCCAGGGGCATTTTGGTCTGACCGTTGATAACGGCCCTTGGCAATCAAAAATAAATGCAGGATTTCCAGACCTTTCACATTTTTGCGCCAGATTTCCAGACCGTTCACGTCTAAAAGGTTAGATGGGAGGACGATAGGGAGAAAGGGCAGTGATCTGAAGGAGGTGAGAAGCTGAACTAACTGTGCAGAAGACGGATTGACTGATGACAGATTCACTGACTATGACAAGGGATATGAACAGGGATATGAGAGAGGGATATGAGGAGGGATACTATATGAGAGAGGGATATGAGAGGAATATGAGGAAGGATATGAGAAGGATTACTGTAAGATGAGGGATATGAGAGAGGGATATGAGAAAAAGATATGAGAGAGGTGAGGAAGGATATGAGTTGGAGTGTATAATTAATAATCAACTAATAACTCATCAAGACCGCACCCACTTTTATTGTGTTACTTTAATATTTTTCAGGCTTGTAGATCATTACAGACTGAGAAGAAAAGAGGAGCAAGCAAGCAGGTGTGAGGGAGGTCGGGTGCAGGTCAGGATAGAGGAGGACATGTCCGATGAAAATACGCTGTGTGCTACTCAGCTTGTGCTAGCCAACACTGGACTGCTACTGTCTATGTTGGCGAAGAACAGGGAGTTAGGAACTAGAGATAGGAGATAGGAACTAAATGACTGGGGGTCATCCTGTAGACAGACAAGGTGGAGGAGGAGAGGGGGGGGGGAGTCATACAATTTTACATCTATGATTTTTTTTTTTTTTTTTTACAGCTTTTCAGAATTCGTCTCCAATGCTTTTTCTCACGTTCGTTCCTGGCCGAACTGTAACAGCTGATCTATCTGACCCGATGTATGGCTTGTCTTTGGCTGCCCTGTCAGTCGGTCTTTGTGCTAGTGTAACCCAGGTGAATCGGTTCAACTCACTCCTCAGGAGGAATACAGCCCACCCACGCCATCAATTTGCTAGCTTTTCGGTGGCATACAGTAAGTAGCTGGCTCAAGACACACACACTCACACACAATCACATACCCCCCCCCCCCCTTGACTTGTTTTTATTTATTACTGTATCTCCACTGTCTTTGCCGTTCTCATGTATTGTATCTATTGTTCTGTGTTGACCTTGAGTATTTCTGTATGTTTGTATGTATTTATTGTATTCTTGAAACGTGGAGCCTCCGGGCCTCTTGGCCAGGTCATCGTTGAAAATGAGAATTGGTTATCAATTGATTTTATCTGGTTAAATATACAGTAGGTCAAATAAAACAAATAAATAAAGCAGTGTTCATGAGAGGTGTTCGTAGGTGTGTTTGGAGGACCCGAGTTCGAACCCAGGGCGGGTAAGTAGGGTGGAAACTATGCTGACGAGCAACGCAGGGACACTTGGGCTGTCCAGACAGTGGGCGTATGAGTATCTGCCGAGTCATTGGCGCTCTACTGGTGATGACAGGGCAGATTTAGTGACTGGTGTATTCATTTATGTTAGCTGGCTAACATCTGGCTATTCGGAATTTGCCGTGGTGTGATAATGGTGTTATACTGGTATTTATCATTATTTGGTGGGGGAGGGTCAGTCATTTTTGTTCGATCACTTGGGAGGATAGAGCACTCTAAAATCCTCCACTGACCCCTCATTCTAAATAATGAACAGTCCCTTACATAGCAATCGTTGCAGTGTCTTAATGGTGTCCCATTGTAGTTAAAAACTTGATTGTGTGAGGGAAAAGACTGTGTGTGCTGTGTGTGTGTGCGTGTGTGTGTGCGTGTGTGTGTGCGTGTCCGTGCGTGTGTGTGTGTGAGTAACGGAGACATCTCTTGTCTTTAAGTATGTCATTAACCAGCCTATTCAATCATCCTCAATCACATTTTCTATCACTCATTACACATCTTTTATGTGCAGAATCCGCCCATAAAATGTAAAACCTTCTGAAAAGTCAAACTCCAGCCCTCTCCGCAGAGCTGTGGGAGAAGATGGGAGAGCGGGAGAACGAGAGAGCTTTTGATACCTGTCGGAATTACCCTCAAATTGCGAACTGCGGTTCTCCCTGTACCGCTGTCCAACCTGCTGCTGATGGAAGGACTGACAGGACGGCTCACAGAGGCTGAGGGTTAGGGTTAGGGTTAGGGTCATTCCTGTACCGCTGACCAATCTGCTGCTGATGGAAGGACTGACAGGACGGCTCACAGAGGCTGAGGGTTAGGGTTAGGGTTAGGGTCATTCCTGTACCGCTGTCCAACCTGCTGCTGATGGAATGACTGACAGGACGGCTCACAGAGGCTGAGGGTTAGGGTTAGGGTTAGGGTCATTCCTGTACCGCTGTCCAATCTGCTGCTGATGGAATGACTGACAGGACGGCTCACAGAGGCTGAGGGTTAGGGTTAGGGTTAGGGTCATTCCTGTACCGCTGTCCAATCTGCTGCTGATGGAATGACTGACAGGACGGCTCACAGAGGCGGAGGTTGGTGTTGGAGCTGGACTTGGGACTAGGGGTTGGAGCTGGGGACTAGCAGCTGGGGGCTAGGGCTGGGTACTAGGGACTAGGGGCTGGGGGCTAGGGCTGGGTACTGGGTACTAGGTACTAGGTACTAGGGACTAGGGGCTGGGGCCTGGGGCTGGGGATGGAGCTGGGGATTGAGCTGGGGCTGGGGCTGGGGCTGGGGCTGGGGCTGGGGATGGGGATTGAGCTGGGGCTGGGGCTGGGGCTGGGGCTGGGGCTGGGGCTGGGGCTGGGGCTGGGGCTGGGGCTGGGGCTGGGGCTGGGGATGGGGATTGAGCTGGGGCTGGGGCTGGGGCTGGGGCTGGGGCTGGGGCTGGGTACTAGGGACTAGGGGCTGGGGCCTGGGGCTGGGGCTGGGGCTGGGGCTGGGGCTGGGGCTGGGGCTGGGGCTGGGGCTGGGGCTGGGGCTGGGGCTGGGGCTGGGGCTGGGGATGGGGATTGAGCTGGGGCTGGGGCTGGGGCTGGGGCTGGGGCTGGGGCTGGGTACTAGGGACTAGGGGCTGGGGCCTGGGGCTGGGGCTGGGGCTGGGGCT
Source organism: Borostomias antarcticus (assembly GCF_949987555.1). Lineage (NCBI taxonomy): Eukaryota > Metazoa > Chordata > Actinopteri > Stomiiformes > Stomiidae > Borostomias > Borostomias antarcticus. Next base: position 820,689 of record NW_028175942.1, read on the forward strand.
GGGGCTGGGGCTGGGGCTGGGGCTGGGGCTGGGGCTGGGGCTGGGGCTGGGCCTGGGGACTAAGGCCTGGGGATGGAGCTGGGGACTAAGGCCTGGGGATTGAGCTGGGGTTGAGGGCCGGGGCTGGGGCTGGGGCTGGGGCTGGGGCCTGAGGGCTGGGGATTGAGCTGGGGTTGAGGGCTGGGGCTGGGGGTGGGGCTGGGGCCTGAGGGCTGGGGATTGAGCTGGGGCTGAGGGCCGGGCTGGGGGTGGAGTTGGGGCTGGGGTTGGGGCTGGATCTTGGGTTCGACTAGGGGGTTGGGGCTGGATATGAGGGGATGCTGCAGGCTGGCGGTTCACTGGCTAGCCTGCGAGTGTCGGGGTGGAATGAAGGCTGAAGGAGGCATCGTGCTGCTGAATAATTGATTTCAGATGAGCGTGGTATTGGAGGGCCCTTAATTGCAAACACTTATGTGTCCTCTGAATAATACATAGCAGGGGATGAGAGTTGATATTTGTCTTTGTCATTCAGGTTCTGGCATCCTGTCTGTATACTGCAGAGGCCCGCTGGCGGATCACGCCTCAATCTAGGCCCTGCCAGCTGATTGGCGGGGATCAGGCTCAATCTAGGCCCTGCCAGCTGATTGGCGGGGATCAGGCCTCAATCTAGGCCCTGCCAGCTGAGTGACAGGGCGGGACTCTGCTTGTTATCTGATGTTTCTGAAAAATCATTCTGCAAAGTCGCCAAGCATGCACACACATACTCACACACACACATGCACACACGCACACACATTCATGCACACACACACACACACAAACTGAAACATACACACACAGCTCTTCTGTCAGGGAATATGATGCATGCTGTGTAGCAAATATCATTCATCACACATGGCTGAGATGAGGAGAAAGCAGATGGTTTCTAAATGGAGGTATGGAAGGAGAGAGGGAGAGAGAGAGGAGAGAAGGGGAACGAGGTGAACCAGAGCGCTTCCTCCACTGATCTGTACAAGGTTAGAGGATGGGATACACAGCAAATAACATCAGCCTGCAACCTAACCTGATGACAAACACACACACACACACACACACACACACACACACACACACACACACACACACACACACACACACACACACACACACACACACACTTCAGACCTTGACTGGACCAGGGGGAGGTTTTCCATTTAGATGTAGTTTCTCACTAGTCACAGTCCTGGAGGTAATGGTGCACAACTTGCCGTTATTATGTACTTGCCGTTATGATGTGTTTTGCATTGTGCTGTCTTGTCTTTGCAGTTTGCTTATGATGATGATGCACCAACAGATATAAGGAAATTTGTAGGATGTGAAAACCATACCTGGCAATAATCTGATTACAAAGGATTTGGAGCCTGTATGTGGATGTGCGTGTGTGTATGTGTGCGTGTGTGTACAGTGTGTGTGTGTGTGTGTGTGTGTGTGCGTGCACTCGTGAACAGAGGAGGAGAGGAGGGGCAAGAGAGCGTTATGAACAGTTACCCTCTCGCTTGTTTTGCTTAAAGGACTATGCTCGTTTTTGACAACCTGGACCTTATTTACGACATATTATAAGAAGTTTGACTCACCCAGATCACTTTTGTGTTGTTCGGAGGCATGTAGAAGAAATATAAAATCCAGCGCGAGCCAGTATATCCATGTAATGGCGGCGCACGGGGCATAGGGAATGCAGTTTCTCAAAATCCATTTTCGGCCGCTAAACGGTTGTTTTCATCAATCACATAGCATGAATCGACAGTTGATATTCCTCTACGCCAGCCATTGTTGTTTTTGTGCCAAATAAGGGGTCTTGATCCTCTGTAACATGGTCTTTCTAAGCCGCTCCCCCACTTGCTCCAGCACGCATGCGCACAGGCCAGCGCGCAGACTTGCTATTCTCCGTCTGTAGGCTACACTCGCGCTCACATTGTGTGCGCTACGATCGGATTGTTGGTGCCTAGAATATTGTCGTCGTCATTCGTCAGCAATGGTTCGTTTTTGCGTGTACCCAAATTGTCCAAACAAAATGACTACTTGGACAAATCTCAGCTTCCACAGGCTTCCTTTGCTCTCCACGGACGTCCTAAAGCTCTGGCTAGTAGCGCTGAAAAAGGACCCCAATACGCCAGTGGACACATTGAGGCTGGCCGATCATCGGGTATGCAGTCTGCACTTTGCTGCCGAGGATTTTTTTCCAGGCAGGCAAAAAACACATGGGACACAGAAATTGCAGCGTCTCCGCCTCAGGAAGAATGCCATCCCAAAGGCTGCAGAAGGCACAACAGACACAATGGAGGTAAAGCATTTCTCTTGAAGCTTAGTGGAATTATGTTATTAGGCTATAATGTGTGCTCATCGATTGGTGTAATATGTCAACAAAGTAGCTAGCAATATAACGTTACAAACTAAGTTGAAGAATTATCTACAGTAATTATCACTGATACCAATATAAATAGACTATAAAACACTCTCAGACTGAATTGAAAAGTCTGTAAAAATAAGAAGCAGATAAAAATAAGAATAAGAATACCCCAAGCTCAACACAGGTGAGCTGGGGGAAGGGCACCTCTTTTCTTCACTAGCCTACCCTCTGCAGACAATTGTGTGAATTGGCTCCTGTACCTGCATTTCCATATCGAAACTTTACCAAGGGTGTTGGGGGAAGGGCACATTTCTTTGTTCAATAGCCTACCCTATGCAGACAACAATGTGTGAATTGGGATCCTGTAGGCTACCTACATGTACAAATAGAAACCTTATAAACGGTTGTTTTTGTCATGAGGCTTTGTAACACACTTCTTCGCCACTATCTTTTAGGAGAGTGCCAGTGGTGCGGGGTCTCCTCCGGAGGCAGACTTTGAAATACGCCCACAATCCACTCCAATCAAAAGCCAACACAGAGCAGATGAGGAGCCATCTGGATCATCTAGGCCTGATTTATCCTCTTTGTTGACTATACTTCTAACCAGTCCACCTCAGACAAAAACACGCACAAGACCTTCCCGATCTGGAAAATACCTTGCTTTGCCTCCTATATGTTCCAAATCAGTGGTAAGCACAGCAGTGAAATGGTTTTGCATGGGTATTATCCGAGTATCTATTCAGCCCATCCATTCCTGTACTGTACATATACAATGTGTATTTTATTTGTCTGCACCAGGAGCAGATTCCATCCACATCAACCTCCACTTTGATTCCTGCACACCCGTCTGCCTCAACACCATCGGCAGTATTGAGAGTGAGTTGAGAGCCTTGTCTTTTATTCATAGCAAAACGATAAACATGTATGCATAAAAAGTTATCATGTAAATATTACTATGATAGAGTGAAAATTTCTTACTTGAACATCAGTGCAGTTAGAGATAAATTCTGCTACTGTTTTGTGTCTTCAGAGTGAACATGAAGAAGACATGGAACCGGTGTCTGATCTCAGCACGAGTTTTGGGGACTTGGGTCTGGATCCCGCAGACGTCAGTTTTGCACCACCAAGTTCTGACCCGTCTTCCAGCACAGGGACTACGTCTGGGTCTGCAAGCTCTTGTGGAGACACCACAACAGGATGGGCCGAAAAGAAGTGGCTGGTGAACGAGTCACACCTCCTTCAACTTTTTCAAACCTGTCCCAAGTGTACCAGTCTAATAACCGAGACTAAAATCAACACCAAAGGCAGCCAAATCAAGATCCACTGGACCTGTGGGAAACACTTTGGTGACTGGCAGTCATGTCCTGACCGAAGAGGCATGCCAGAAAATAATCTGCAAGTATGTGCATCAATAGTTTTCACCGGAGCCACGTACACAGACATAGCAGATTGGGCTTCTCTTCTCAGCGTCCCCATTCCACATCAAACACAGTTCCAAAACATTCAGAAGACCTACCTCCTACCTGTCATACAGTCCACCTACAAAGATAAACATGACCAGATCAAATCCCGGCTCATTGATGCATCACAGTCTGGAAATAGTACTGAACTCTGTGGTGATGGCAGGTTTGATAGTCCTGGTAAATATTACATCATTACTAATATTGTACAATCATCTAAATCGCTATCATTTTATATAATCAACATTCCCCACCCCACCCCCACAGGAAATTGAACCATCTGTGTTTCTATTCTCAGGTTACAGTGCAAAGTATTCAACATACACTTTCCAGAATGATGCCACCAAAGAACTAGTCCATTTTGAATTGGTCCAGGTAATTCATCTATGCAAAACTAAAATGCACTGTGTGATGAGGTTGCTTTCATCAAGAAAAAAAACATGTGGATGTTAAACTTTTTAATATTCATTATGCTTTAGGTGACAGAGGCAACAAGCTCTGTCGCCATGGAGACCATGGGATTCCAGAGGGGCCTGAACCAGTTGCTGGAGTGTGGGGTGGATGTTGCTGTGATGACCACCGACAGATCGCCTTCAATCCGGAAACTCATGAGAGAGGAATACCCCCAAATCCGGCATGAGTTTGACCCCTGGCATGTCGTCAAGGGTAAGCTAAAACCACAGGCGGACTGGCAATCTGGCCGCGCTGGCAAATGCCAGAAAGGCCTTGGGACTCAGGCCCGCCTGAGGGGAGGGGAATTTGAATGGAAAAAGGGCCGCTGTGTCTGAGGGGGATTTGATTGGGATAAGGGCCGCTGTGTGTGAGGGGGGGGTGTGCATTGGAATAAGGGCCGCTGTGATGCAAACGGCAGCCAGGGTCGTCTTTTGATCCCAGTCTGCCACTGGCTAAAGCCATCACATTTTACTATCTAACCCACAGCTTAGAAGTGCTTACTCATTTATAGAAAGGCAAAGTAATTGACAATGCACTTCCTTGCATGTGTTTGTATTGTTTAATTTACTGATTGGGATTTTGTTGTATGTGTGTTTTCAGGTGTAAAGAAGAAACTTGTTGCTGCATCGAATAAGAAGGACAGCAAAGACCTCCTTCTGTGGGTGAAAGCTATAACCAACCACCTGTATTGGTCCTGTGAATCCTCAAAGGGAGATCAGGAGGTAAGAATCCAAAGAATATGAATTTAGAAAACATAAAAAATAATTCACTAAATACCATACTCTAATTTATAAAGTCCTCGATACTATTCAGGATCAGAATGGGATTATGATTTTTTCCACTTTGTAATGACCTAAAATATAAACAAAATGATCTCCCCTGATCTGCTACATACATACTGTCAAGATATCTTTACAGTCCTGTAATTTCTATATTTTTTTCAAGAGAAGTGTTTCGCTGAGGGTCCATTGTCATCTTTTCAGGTTGCAGTCCGTCGATGGGTTTCGGTGCTGCATCACATCAGTGGCGTGCATCGATGGGAGGTTGACGGTGTTGAGTACACCTGCTGTCATCCTCCTTTGACAGACGAGCAGCAACAGAGAAAGAGGTGGATAGAACCTGGTTCACCAGCTTTCAACGCCCTCAAAGACATCGTGACAGACAAAAATCTCCTTCGGGATTTGAAGCAGATGTCACTTTTCAAACATACAGGTGTGTCACTTTTATATAGTTGAAGTATTTCTGAATCATAATTTGTAATTGTTCTTCTAAATGTGTTGTTGAACCGCAATCCGCTGCTGTAGGCTGGGAATGAATCCTGTTTTTTTTTATTTTGATCCATTTCCTGTTTTGGCAAAAGGTGGCGCTCAAACACAGAAAAAGCTACAAAGTTATACTACCTTTATAGTCCACAAGGGACTAAATAATATACTAGTCCAAAAAACGCGCACACACACACACACACACACAATGTATCCGATGTGGATGTATAATTGTCTATGGTTGTCTGTCTTTCACCCACACAGGATCTCTGGAGGTGTTTCACTCCGTGGTGCTGAAATACGCCCCGAAAAGAATACATTTCGGATATGACTCCATGCGGGCACGCACACAGCTGGCAATCATGGATCACAACGAAAATGTAGACAGACCACAGGATACAAACAAAAAAGGTAACGTGAGATTAGCAAAAAATATTTATAGTTATCAAAAGATTTACATAAATTTTACCTAGTTCTCTAAAAACAAGAATAGATAATGCAACTACTCAAGGTTGTTACAGGAAGCAAAACTGATGCCGGAGACACACCCAGTCAATCACATGGGATCAATAGATGGGGAGACACACCCAGTCAATCACATGGGATGAATAGATGGATGATAGATGGTTGATGGGCTTCAACTTTTTATAGGCCAGCTTTTTGCTCTAATGTCTTTCGTGGGAGTAATTGACAATCTTTACCTATTTTTTTATAACACAGTTCTGTGCTGTAATATATGTCCTGCCATAACAACTGCATTCACATAAAATTATTATTATTATTTATATGGTGAACTATAACTAGAAACTGCTTTCATTTTTTCCAGGAGAACTCCGCTACAGTTTTAAATTCTCCAGACAGAGTCACGAATGGGTGACACAGCCCATATACGTTCGCACAGCACAGACATTCCGGAGAGACCTCATGGAGCGCGTACTGCAGATGAGGGATGATCCAAATGTGCTTTACACAGTACCTCGCAAGGAGAAGAGACCACCTCACAAAAGACTGCTTCAGAACATTGCTCCAGTCCCTAGACCAGATAGAAATGTTTTAGTGGCTAGACGGACCAGTCGTTTCGGGCGTTTATTCAGAGCTACACCGTATTAGCTTGACAGAATTAGAATCATGTTTTCTGACTGCTGGATTATCATGTCATGGGAATTTATCTCACAGTGCCTTGTACCATTTATATGAGAATTTTGTTGATTTCTGGTCTGTGCTGTAGGTCTGTGTGTTTGTATGCTGTCTGTAGAGCATACTGACTCGAAATAAAAACATAAATAACTTTGTGTTTGTTTCATTTAATTTTTTGATTCAATAATTATGAAACGTTATATTTCTCTATATAAAATGTACAAATGTAGGCTGGTAAAAAAAAAAGTACATCAGTGATACACTGCAGTGGGTAATATGCATCCAGCATAGTTATGAGATCTGGTCTGTGATAAGATTTTAGTGATTGCAAATGGCAATGCTAGGGAAAACATTGCATGTTATCCTAGATAGAATGAGACATGATAATGATGACAGTATTTTTCAAAGAAGCAGAAAATAATCGAATAATGTAGTCTGTTTGGGAATGTGTAGGCTATTGATTGTCAAATGATATTGAAAATGTCCTCTGCCTCGGTGAACCCAACATAGCTGTCTGTTGGGGAGGGGTATTTCGTTCTGATGGCTGTGACAATGCAACTCGGGATGACTCTTCTGTTGGCAGGTCCAAGGTGTTGCCCTCGAAGTGCCCACTCCAGCACAATGCGATATGCTACGAGTCTGTACTGCCTGTAGGAGAGGAGGGTTGATTAGAAGAAAGAAATGTAAATTCTAAGATATTTACTTATCAGGCGTTCAAATTCTAGGCCAAAAATATTTTATGCATATGTTATTTGTAGTCTACTTACTCAATTGAAAGTTGGCCATTTGGTCCTAAAGGCTTTGGCTGGGTCTTCCAGTTCACTTTTGGCACACGAAAGAAAGTTTCGACCACTGCCCGGTTGATCAGAGATGGAAAATCCTCAAGAGTTGTGAGACACTGTTGTGTGGGGTCCGATGTGTCGTTATTTCTCGAGACTTCCAGACGTGCATCGTCTGGCCTCAAGTCCCACTCAGAGCAACAAATGCATTCCTCCTCTGTTGGCATAGGGTGACAATGTAGGCAAGAACACCACCAGTTACCATCTCTTCGGGAGCGTGCAGCGGTTTGTTCTCGAGCCAGCTGTTCCTCTCTCTGTCTCCTCACCCTCCTTTCAAGGAGCTCTTCGTCCGTATACTCTGGCTCAAAACGATATGGACGTCCGTCATATTCTAATTCATTTTCTAGATCCTCTAAATCTGACAAATATTCAGCCATATTGCACACAATATTCTAGGCACCAACAATCCGATCGTAGCGCACACAATGTGAGCGCGAGTGTAGCCTACAGACGGAGAATAGCAAGTCTGCGCGCTGGCCTGTGCGCATGCGTGCTGGAGCAAGTGGGGGAGCGGCTTAGAAAGACCATGTTACAGGGGATCAAGATCCCTTATTTGGCACAAAAACAACAATGGCTGGCGTAGAGGAATATCAACTGTCGATTCATGCTATGTGATTGATGAAAACAACCGTTTAGCGGCCGAAAATGGATTTTGAGAAACTGCATTCCCTATGCCCCGTGCGCCGCCATTACATGGATATACTGGCTCGCGCTGGATTTTATATTTCTTCTACATGCCTCCGAACAACACAAAAGTGATCTGGGTGAGTCAAACTTCTTATAATATGTCGTAAATAAGGTCCAGGTTGTCAAAAACGAGCATAGTCCTTTAAGAACTTTCATCAGGCGTACAAAATGGCCACCCATAAAAGCGTTCCGATGTCAAAGAGTAACTGCGTTCATTCAGCGACCGGGTTAATAGAGAAGTGATTATGTGTGAGGAAGGCGGCTGGGTCAGCGGACAGAGGCGGCTTCGTGGCGTGCTACAGAGAGCAGGATGCATGCTGGGAGCAGGATGCAGACAGGGCAGTATTTCTAGGTGGAGGAGGAGACAGAGAGGAGATGTGGAGAAGGAGAGAGGGGAGAGAGAGGGGGGGATGGGGGGTGGGGGTATGGGAAGGAGGAGGATTAATGGGGCTATTCCTTCCTAACGGGAACAAAGACGGGTTGAAGGGAGTGCATGAAGTGTTCCCAAGTGTTTGTTTGTGTGTGTGTGTGTGTGTGTGTGTGTGTGTGTGTGTGTGTGTGTGTGGGTGTGTGTGTGTGTGTGATTGTGGGGGGCTCTTGAGAGCTCATCTAAACAATGACATTCCCAGAAGGTATAGCCCTGACCATCTCTCCACCAGCATGGCATCTATGTTTGAGTGTGTGTGTGTGTGTGTGTGTGCGTGTGTGTGTGTGTGTTTGTGTGTGTGTGTGTGTGTATGTGTGTGTGTGTGTGAGAGAAAGAGAGGAGGTATTACTGGTGGACAGATGCATGCTCTCTTCAAGAATTCTACCGATGGCTGCTCCACTGTGTCAGACCTTAGAGTCATTATAGAGAGAGAGAGAGAGAGAGAGAGAGAGGGAGAGAGAGAGGGTGAGAGGGAGAGAGAGAGAGAGGGAGAGAGAGAGGGAGAGAGAGAGAGGGAGAGAGACACCATACTGTAGATGTCAGCACTGTCACTTTAATGTCATTTCAGTGCCTCCATCTTCCATTTCCCTTTCTCTTTATCTCTTTTCTCTCCCCGTCTGCTTCTTATCTCTGACCCGCGTCTGCTCCGCCCCCTCTCCGACGAGGCCTTCATTTCCCCGAATTCCATCTTTATATCCCTCCATCCATTTCTCTCTCTCTCTCTTTCTCTGTCCGCTCATCCCCGGCCCTCTATTTCACCCTGTTTATATCATTCTCTCTTCCCCTCTGTCCTCCCCTCCGCTTGTCCTCCATCTCTCATCCCTGCCAGTGGGTTTGACATTGGCATGCAGAGCTCCTCGAAACACTCGCCCCTGGCCCCAGCCTGTTTCCCCGAGCCCTGGCCTCTCCCACCCCCCCCCCCCCAGCCCCGTCCCCCCTCAACCCTGGCCTCTAGCCTCCCCAGGAGCACCTTCCCTGCTAATTAGGATAAGGTATCATCCAGCCAGCGATGCACAGGATAAATCTCGCGCTCTGCCTCATCGATGTTCCCCTCACGTCCCTCCGCCCCATCCCTCTCTATCCTGTCCTCCGCCGCTCGGCTAGCTGTGATTGGTGCGCAGCGGCGACCCTTGACCCCCGCCGCTGTCGGGAAGCAAAGATGACCCGAGGGCAGGTGAGAGGCAGACGTGATTGGCTCTTTTTTTTCTTCAATATTGAACAGTTCTGCCTGTTCAGGGTCAGCCGCACTACGCTGGCAGGTGGGAGGGCGGAAGTGCATGTGTGTGTGTGTGTGTGTGTGTGTGCGTGGGGAGGGGGCGGGTTCAAGAGAAGGAGGGGAGTGCTAGGAGGAGTGCCAGGCATAGCCGCGGGAACGTATTTTGAACAGGGGGTGCTGAAAAAAATCTCAAAAGACTAAATGGTGGCTGTGCAGTGCGCCTATAGGCTACATCGTCAAAACGTCTCTAACGTCACACATTAGTGATTCAGAAAAACACCATTGTATAAAATGTAGGCCTATTGTTGTTTTTCAATAATAAGCACAGTCTCAACAACAAATTTAAGAGGATCCTTAAGAGCGCACAGATAGGCTATAGCCTAATGTAAACCATGAAAGCCATGTTATGTTAATAATAGCCATATCGACTGCTTTAGGCTTCGTGGCCTAAGCCGCGGCCTACAGTATACTAATATGTAGGCTAGATAAAAAAAAACACTAAAAAAACAATGGTCATTTAGGCTATTTGATTCGATTTTATTATGTTCTACTATTCTATTCTGATTTAGGCCATTTGATTCAATTTGATCGTATGTTCTACTCTCTCAAACTGGGTCCAGGTTCGGCCGCAGTGGGCAGCGACGTCGGCCAGTCTGCCTCAGTCAACTCCTCCCTCTTGCATTGTTTTTTGTTTTGAGGCTTTGGCTTTCCAAAGGAATCAAAAATGCGTTTCTGCGCCATTTCGACTACAGTAGCTAGCTAGTAACAGTTAGCTACAGCACTGACCGCCACCGTGCCCTGCACGTCAACGTAGTACGTACGTTGTGAACAAATATTAATGACTTTTCAGTTTCATTCGTTTAGTTTTCGTTTTTTTCAGGGGGGGCGAGTTCTCCCAAGGGTTGCCTGGTACCCAGGTGGGGTATCTCCCGGGACTTTCGGCCTGTTCATTTTCAACATTTCCCCCACAAAGAACCCAATATGAAAAACATGCAGGAGAACAGATTGCTGACGCTGTCCCCCCCTGACGTAGACAGACTGGAGCGCTTGGATTGGTCCCTGGATGTGGCCCATGCATGCGCCTACTGTCTGCCGCTGGCTTCCCTTGGGGGATGACGAAGGGATGGGTTAAGCACATAGAACATTTAATCGGTGACCCTAATGCATGTTCCCTGTGTCCTCATTACACTACACGTGTGTTGAGTCAAGTCGGCACTGCATGCCGTATGACAAATAAAGAATTCTTCTTCTTCTTTTGAGTGTCTGGAGATAGCCCTTCGATCGCCCAGGAACCAGGACATTAACAGGAACCAGGACATTATCAGGAACCAGGACATTATCAGGAACCAGGACATTAACAGGAACCAGGACATTTTATTTGCGTGCTGTCTACTAGATGCAGCCAGAACCACAGAGTGAGGAGAAGGCAGAAGGCAGTCTCCTAAAGTAGGCATAGCCAGGCAGTCAGGGGAACATATGTATGCTTTTACACAGTACATTATAACCTCTTTTTCAGTGTAGGGCCGAACGGTTCTGAGGACTGACAGGAACAGTTCCACCAGGTAGCATTTTGGCATGGAACTCTTACAAACCGTGCCCAGCATGATTTTCTTGGCATGGTCAGACAGCCATGTTCAGTGCAGCAGAACCGTTCAGGTTGGCTGGCTTAGACACACTGGTTTCGCCGTCATGCACGCTTTGTACACACACACACGCGCACACGCACACACACACACACACACACACACGCACACACACACACACACACACACACACACACAGACACACCAAGAAAACCCCAAGACAGAGCAAAATACATTGAATCCTCATCCATATTGTCAGGTAACGGAACAGAATACAACATATCATAACAGAATGGGGCGCGACAACAACAACTGGCGCACGTCGGCGCCGTACGCGAAGGGTCGCCGTCGCTGATCCCCGGTCTCGCTTGCCTGCCTGGTTCCATCATCCCGACAGATGGAAAACGGAGATGGTAGCAGTTCCCATGAGTCGAGAGCAGCGTGGAACGGTGGCCCCTGATAACCGTTCGGCCCCTACCGTGCAAGAGAGGCTTATGTGGGTGTGTGGAATGCCTTATAGGCAGTATGCTGCTGTTTTATGCATGTGACGTTACAGTAAATGAGCCAGGGTGTCACCGTGTGTGTGTGTGTGAGTGTGTGTGTGTGTGTGAGTGCGTGTGTGTGGGTGTAACTGTGTGTGTGTGTGTGTGTGTTGTGTGTGTGTGTGTGTGTGTGTGTGTGTGTGTGTATCAAATAACGTGGCAGTATGAACTCTTGATGTGAAATAAATAGTTTTCCTTTCGGTATGAATACCTCTCCAGGCCATCTATTAGCTTTTGGAGGATAGGCACATTATGTATTTCTGTCACTGTGCTCAATAGGACTCCATTAACACAGAGGGATATGGCTGTCTGTGGTAACAAACTATAGCGAACGCTCGACGACAAAGGATAATCTCCCGAGCACAGCGGATCATGTGAACATAATGTTCCTTCAGACACCATTGCCGTTTGACATTTAAAAGCATTCAGCGCACAGAGCCACATCCATTACTCTTCACCCGTGGGCTTTGCACATGCTGTACCTGTGTGTCTGCCTCTCAAAGTTCAAAGCTTTAGTTGTCACACACTGCATCATACAAGTACAGTGATTAGTGCTCTGTGTTGTTTGTTTTCTGTGTGTGTGTGTGTGTGTGTGTGTGTGTGTGAGAGAGAGAGAGAGAGAGAGAGAGAGTAAATGACTGTGCTTAGTTGGACATTTCTCCTAGAAGGTTAACCTGCTACATACTGTAGAATAGATGGAGTATAGTGGCTGGATAGACACAAGGGCACAACTGGAGAGAGAAAAAAAGAGTGATGCAGAAGGAGAGAGAGATGGAGAAGGAGAGATGGATGGAGAGGTGAAAGAGGGGAACAGAAGGAGGGATGTTTTGGGCTGAAAAGAGGCTATAATGGATGACACGTCCAGAGAGTGCTGTCTCATTTCCATCCCTCCGTCCCTCCTCTCCTCCCTCCGTCCTCTCCTCCCCTCCCTCCCTTCTTCTCCCTCCGTCCTCTCCTCCCCTCCCTCCCTTCTTCTCCCTCCCTTTCTCACTCCCTCCTCTCCTCCCTCCCTTCTTTTCCCTCCCTTCCTCGCTCGCTCCTCTCCTCCCTTTGTCCTCTCCTCCCCTCCCTTCCTCACTCCCTCCTCTCCTCCCTTTGTCCTCTCCTCCCCTCCCTTCCTCACTCCCTCCTCTCCTCCCTTTGTCCTCTCCTCCCCTCCCTTCCTCGCTCCCTCCTCTCCTCTCTCCCTCCCTTCCTCACTCCCTCCTCTCCTCCCTCCGTCCTCTCCTCCCCTCTCCTCCCTCCCCTCCTCGCTCCCTCCTCTCCTCCCTCCTCGTTCCTCTTTTCACCTCTCCTCCCTCCATCCCAACTTCCCATCTATATACAAGCACACAGACACACAAACACACAGACACAGACACACACACACACACACACACACAAACTTCACTCGGCTCAGATACTGCACACACACACAAATGCAAACGCACGCACACGTGCACACTCCTCCTCAATGCTCTGTTTGACTAACCACATGTGCCACTCAGGGGAACTCGGAGCTCAATTATAGCTTTCATATTTCCCCAGCTTGTCAAAGATGAGTGGCATGTATAAACACTGTAATTTGTGCACTTTAAAAAAATATATTATTCAATTTGTGGGGCCGTACCATTGAAAGAGGAAAAGACTGCGACAGACTGGTTTTCTTCCTGTTCCCTTGGTGATCGTCAGTCTGTCGGTAACAAGGCAGTGGTTGAGCTTTTCACCGCAGGCTGAGGCACTAATGGGTCAGGAGACCACTGCAGTATACTAAAATTACACTCCACACCCAATGTGGTACTTCAGACACACACACACACACACACACACACACACACACACACACACACACACACACACACAATACAGAAACAAAACCGCAGCCACCCGCGGAGGCTACATGCAGAGCAGAGCACCACAGCTGCAGCCAGAGAGACGGTAACGATGCGAGGTGAGAAAAACATCAGTCAGACACCAAAAGGACATGGGAGAGAGCACGGGAGATACTGAACAGAGAAAGATATGTGGTTACAAGAGCGAGAGAGAGATAGGAAAGAAAGAGAGAGAAATGGAGAGAGATGGAGAGGGGGAGAGAGTGAGAGATAGAAAGAGAGAGAGATGGAGAGCTGAAAGAGGCAGAAGAAGCAGATATTGCTCTCTGATCCATTTTTACACCATGTCTGTCCTGGAGGTAGAGTAACCGGTGATTGGAGGGAGGGGGGGCAATGCCACAGCAGAGCAGCCTTGGTAAAGCAAGCAAGAGCTCCACTGATGCTGGCTGGAAGACCACTGGCTTAATACCCCCACCCCACCTCCTCAACACACAACACACTCCGGTGCTCCTCAACACACTACTATACTCTTCAACACACTCCTCTACTCTTCAACACACTCCTGTACTCCTCAAATCACTCCTGTCCTCAACACACTCCGGTACTCCTCAATACACTACTATACTCCTCAACACACTCCTGTACTCCTCAAATCACTCCTGTCCTCAACACACTCCGGTACTCCTCAATACACTACTATACTCTTCAACACACTCCTGTACTCCTCAAATCACTCCTGTCCTCAACACACTCCGGTACTCCTCAATACACTACTATACTCTTCAACACACTCCGGTACTCCTCAACACACTACTATACTCCTCAACACACTCCTGTACTCCTCAAATCACTCCTGTCCTCAACACACTCCGGTACTCCTCAATACACTACTATACTCTTCAACACACTCCGGTACTCCTCAACACACTACTATACTCCTCAACACACTCCTGTACTCCTCAAATCACTCCTGTCCTCAACACACTCCGGTACTCCTCAACACACTACTATACTCTTCAACACACTCCTGTACTCCTCAGCCCACTCCTGTCTTCAACACATTCCTGTACTCCTACATCTCCACACACTCATGTACATCTCAACACACTCGTGTACTCCTCAACACACTCGTGTACTCCTCAACACACGCGTGTACTCCTCAACACACTCGTGTACTCCTCAACACACTCGTGTACTCCTCAACACACTCGTGTACTCCTCAACACACTCGTGTACTCCTCAACACACTTGTGTACTCCTCAACACACTCGTGTACTCCTCAACACACTCGTGTACTCCTCAACACACTCGTGTACTCCTCAACACACTCATGTACTCCTCAACACACTCGTGTACTCCTCAACACACTCGTGTACTCCTCAACACACTCGTGTACTCCTCAACACACTCGTGTACTCCTCAACACACTCGTGTACTCCTCAAGACACTCGTGTACTCCTCAACACACTCGTGTACTCCTCAACACACTCGTGTACTCCTCAAGACACTCGTGTACTCCTCAAAACACTCGTGTACTCCTCAAGACACTGTCGATGCAAAGACACACTCACCAAGCCAGTGCTCTCCAGTGATTTTGCCGAATCCCTCGCGGTATGAGTCCCATCCACGAAAGAAGTTGACTGAGCCATCCTCCCTGCGCTGGATCACCTAGACAACCAAAGCAAAGGTTCAAAGGTCATGGGCAGGGCACAGGGTTGGGGTCAAGATCAGGGGCGGACTCTCCATCGGGAGCACCAGGAGTTTTCCCGGTGGCCTGGCGCGCTAAGTGGCCTGCCCCCCCCCCCCCCCCGTCAAGAAATCGCACGACAATCATAATTACCTGTCAGCAATACCCCCCCCCCCCCCCCCCGCTCAACAACTTGCCGACAGTTTATTATTCACAATCAGAAAGCCCGTCCATTTCGTGTGACTGGGGCTACATTTCTCGGCCTGAATTATTTCCCTAGTCCGCCCCTGGTCAAGATTAGCAGTCAGGTGAGATTAACCACTGAACCACTCAGTGGTGAGTCATGGTGAGTGACTGGGAGTGTGTGTGTGTGTGTGTGTGTGTGTGTGTGTGTGTGTGTGTGTGTGTGTGTGTGTGTGTGTGTGTGAGTGGAGCACGGATCATCTGGATCTAAGAACACCTTTAAATTCCCTGAGTCATGAATGCCTTTGCTCTCACTGATGAATAATGCATATGCTCTCCCCTCTGAAAAGGCAATTTGTCTGAAGTTAATAAAGTCAGTCTATTAAAACTTGATTGAAAGCTACGAAATGGAATATTCTCTTTATACAATAATCCCTCCCATAAAATGTAAGACTAAAGAAAATATGGGATTAGGCTATCCTCCTGTTCACATAATCTCTAAAGCATGGCACTCCATCAGGCTAGGTGGAGTATACAGCATGGGAGACACTTAACAAACAAATATATTTTGATAAATGGCTGATGCTAGCTATGAACTATTTGGACATTGTTGGGAAAACTGTTTGTATGTGGCTCTGTCCACATGTCTATGTTTGTCTTTCCAAAATTCAATGTTAGAAAATAAATGCAAATGGTCGTGTAGCTCACATTATTGCAAATGTGTGTGTTTGTGTGTGTGTGTGTGTGTGTGTGTATGTGTGTGTGTGTGATGATCCTGTTGTCGAAATCACAAAGGCAATTCTCTGCGACAGCATGTTACACACCACTGAACCCCGACAGTTCCATGATAACCAATAGAATTGTTTTGTTTTCAACATAGAATGCAAACAATAAAATAGGACTGCGGTATTGCATGGCCTTCACCAACATTATCATCATCATGGTTCTGGTCAACAACATCATAATCATCAATATCATCTCTGTCACTATTGTCAACATCAACACCATCATATTAGGTTGATGAAGGAGAGTGAGAATTGGGAGGACGAGGCTAACTGTACATGGTAAATGGTAAATAGACTGCATTTATAGCGCTTTTATCAAAAAGTGATTTACAATGGCCTCTCATTCACTCATTCACCAATGGTGGCAGCTGCCATGCCAGCCTGGTCTCACTTGGCAGACTTCAGAATTCGATGTTTGTCCAAAAAAATCGGCCCCAGCCCAGCCCTAATCTGTCCATAGTGTCGGGCCAGGCCCCGTTGGGCCATGTCGGGCTTGCAGACCTCTACTGTAGTCTCTCTCTCCACCATTCTCTCCCTCACTCTACATCTCTGTACATCTCTCTATATCTCTCTCTTGCATACTCTGGCTCTACCTCTATACATCTCTCTACCTCTCTCCCTCCCTCTCTCTATCGCTACATCTCTACACATATCTCTCTATATGTCCCTCCCCTCTCTTTCTCTCTCTACCTCTCTATCCCCTCTGCAGAGGTAAGAACAAGGGCAACATTGTAGAGAATGAGTTCAGGTATCACCATAGTGTAGGCCCCTGTATCCCTAATGACTACCTACTGTACCTGCATCCCTCACACCTGCCAAAGAACTTCTCCTCTGGCACCAGGCCTGGTCATCTCTGCTTTAGAAAGGGATAGTGCTTCCTACCAGGGTGACCTAATCTCTGCACTAGGCAGCTACCACACACACACACATCCCAACATCCTTGAGATAGACAGAGAGACAGCGAGAGAGAGAGAGAGAGAGAGAGAGAGAGAGAAAGAGAGAGAGAGCGAGAAAGGGAGGGAGGGAGACAGTTGAGCAGACACTCCAATCCTCTTTTACAGTATGGAGGTCACTGAAGGTGTAGCCTACTGCAGGGTTATTTTCTAGGTCCTTTACTTTTCATCTTGTAGAGTAATAACATCTATTTTGAAAATGGCTGTGAGGTGCACTTTTATGCTGATGATACAGTAATTTATTCATCTGCTCCTACATTGGGAGGAAAATTATCTATTTTGCAGACAGCCTTTGACTTGATCCAGTGCTCGCTTCTAAAGCTTAAAGGGGTAGCTGAGAATTTTGGACACAGCCTCATTTATGACTTACCCACAATCTTCTTCTTGATTGATGGAGAACATTTTCAACGGATTCCATGCTGTCTCTCATTCGGGTGTTAGTGGCATGCTTATGGTAGTGCAATCGAAATGAAATGGCTAGAATTCTAAGAAAACTCACTTATGAATAGAGATCAACCGATATGCTTTTTTTTTCAGGGCCGATACCCATACCGATAATTGCCAAGTTGAGGTGGCTGAATCGTTGATATTTAAGGCAGATATTCAGTATCACCAATTCATTTTTTTTTATTTTCTTTTGTACAAAATGACAAGGAGATAAAGCTGATTTAAAAAGCTATGCAAATAAAATAGTTTATATTATGTTTTTTATTTTGGTTATCACCTGGGCACGTATCATGTTACAGCTCACACATATATACAAATGAAATAAAATAAATACCATCAGTCCCATGTTCTTCTTTGAATCATCCAACAAAAGCAAATACAATAAAAAATAAATATAATAAGTAAAAAATAATAATTTGAAATGTTTGAATGTTTTACAAGCTACAGTAGCTGAACCTTGCCATCTAGAACAGGGCAGGCTACTGAGAGGGAGACTGAACACTGCTACTAATCATGAAACACAACCAAGCATGCCCAATGTAGTAAGGTGTTATCAACCTAATACTAAGACTCCTCCGTCCGGTTCCTTGGCGATGTGTGCATGTTCGGTAGCGCTCACCAACATTATATGGCTCTTTGGCAGTGACGCAATATCGTCTTCATGAAGCCGATATGACGCCAAACCGTGAATATCGTCCGTAATTATCGGCCGAGCTGATTATTGGTCAGTCTCTACTTATGAACACTACAAACAAGTAAGGATCGCCAGATAAACTAAACTCCTCAACAAAGTCAGACATACAGTGTATCCCTGTATCCCTTTCAAAGGTGGCCACTGCAACTTGTTGTATTGATAGTAATAGTCCACTCTTCTGTTCCTTGTTGTTGTGAAGACAATAGTGCCGGCTAGTTACTTATCGCTCTGCCTCCCTATTTAGAGAGAGTAAAGTACATTTTATTTGTATTGCACTTCAGAGCCATATACTTTAGGTCCAAACAAACAAATGGGATCAACAATACTAACGATGGGTTATGATGAGTTTACGTGAGTTTTCTTTAAATAGCCGTTTCTACTGCCACTAACACTAGAATGAGACAATATGGAATCAGATGAAAATATTCTCCATCACCCAACAACATTATGGGGAAGTCGTACATGAGGCGCTATGTCCAAAATTCTGAACTACCCCTCTAAATAGACAAAAACAAATTATATGCAATTTTCAAGATCCCACTCTTTGAAGGAAACTGTCTTAATTATTTGCACTTTGGATGGTTCTATAATTGAGAGAGTGCCCTTTTAAGCATCTTGGGATTTTAGTGATGAAAAGACATCTTTCAAAGTGTATGTTGATGAGCCAAATAAAATGTTAATGGTAAAATGTGGGTTCTTTCATAGAAATGTCATGTTTTTGCATGATGACAGGAAGCTTTTAGTTCAGTCTACTTTCTTGTCAGTAATTGGCTATGGCAATAATATTATGCATGCTGCCTCTATCACTTTGAAAAAAGTTGACAATTTATCATTCAGCAACTTCATTTTATTACTGGTGATCATTTTAGAATGCATCATTGTAATCTCTATCAGGCAGTGGGTTGGCCATTCCTGACCACAAGGAGAACGCAGCATTTGCTCCTGTACTGTACATATGTGTACTGTATAGCAATCTTACAAAAGTTACATAATTACCTGGCATCCCTCATCACATGGCGTTCTAGTCATGACCAAACAAGATCTCCGGATTGGTTAGTTCTTGAGGTCCCTTGAGTCACTGGGTTGTACCCCAGTTCATCAAAAAATCACTCACGGTAACTTTGAGTCGAAACTCTGTTGGATCTAGTGGGACGCTCTGAATTTCCTCAGTTGTCTGAGGTGGTACAGTCTCTGACATGCTTTCCTCACCACAGTGTCTATGTGTATTGACCAGCTCAGGTCCTTGGTGATCTGGACGCCAAGGTACTTGAAGCTGTCAAACTCTCTCAGGGGTCCTGTTGATGATTAGAGGGGTGTAATTCCTCTCCTGCTTCCTCCCAAAGTCCACCACCATCTTCTTTGTCTTGCTGACGTTTAGATGGAGGTTGTTTTCCTGACAACCTTGGATCAGAGCCTCACCTCCTTCAGGTAGGCCCTCTCATCATTGTTGCTGATCAGGCCTATCACTGCTGTGTCGTCAGAAAATTTGACCATGGTATTGGAGTCAAAGGTGGCTGTACAGTCGTGTGTGTACAGGGAGTACAGTAGTGGGGACAGCACACAGCCCTGGGGGATCCCGTGTTAAATGTGAGGGAGGATTAGGTGTGGTTGGCTATCTTCACCACCTGGGGTCTGTCTGACAGGAAGTCCAGGATCCACTTGCACAGGGTATCACTTTGCCCCAGGACCCTGAGCTTGGTGTTGAGTCTAGGTGGGGGTTATAGTGTCGAAAGCTGAACTGTAGTCAATGAACAGCAGTCTCACATAACCCAACACGTTCCCCTTGCTCTTGTCTAGGTGGGATAGGGTAGTGTGGAGGATGTGAGCTATTGCAACTTGTGTGGATCCCTTGAGTCTGTATGAGAACTGTAGGTGATCTAGTGTGCTGGGCAGTGAGGAGCAGATGTGTTCCTTGACCAGCTTCTCAAAGCACTCCATTACCACAGAGGTGAGAGCTACCGGGCGATAGTCATTAAGGCGAGCTGGTCTTGGCTTGTTCAGTACGGGGAGGATGAAGGACTTCTTGAAGCATGTGGGGACAATGGACTGGGCCAGGGCCAGGTTGAATATCACTGTGAACACAGGAGCCAGTTGGTCACACGCCTTGAGGACCCACCCTGCAATACCATCTGGTCCTGCGACTTTCCTGGTGTTCACCTGTTAAAAAACCCTTCTGACGTGTGTTCAGAGAGAATGAGTGCTCTGTCTTCCCCTCCACTCTCCTCCGCCTCAGGTGCGATGGCCGTGCATAGGAAGTGTTGAGGCTGTTCACCAGAGCAGCGTCTACACCTCCTGAGGAGGATGGAGATCCCTTGTAGTCTCACCGTATTCCCTCTTGACTTCCTTCACTGTTCTCCTTATGTTGTATGCAGCCATATAATTGTCTATGTTGCCAGTCTGTAGTCCTAGTTTGTAGGCATTGCATGTTTTATTGTTAATCCAGAGTTTCTGATTTGGATAGGTTTCTATGGTCTGTTTGGTTACATTCTTCTCTGTAGCCTTCCCGAATATTTCAATTACTTGCTCTGTAAGTGTGTTTATATCTGTGTTGTCTTTTAGCAGTTGTTCAACAGTTGTGTTAGTGAACCTACACCATAGCCCCTTGTGCAATGCAACCTGCATGCTGTTTCCTGAATGTTCCGTCCATAGACACACCTCTTCTATCTCCGGCATTCTTTGCGTAGTTTGTTTACATAACCAGGCCATGAGAAGATACAGTAGCTGTCGTGATCAGTGTTTACTGTAGTGCCACTGGTTCGGCCCTGTATGCCCCTTTGAACAGGGTATAGCAGTGATCCAAAGTTTTTGATCCTTTCGTTGCACAGTCCATGTGTTGGTGGAAGTTGGGGAATGCTTTCTTTAGGTTTGCCTGGTTAAAATCGGCTACAATTAGCGAAAAATTTCGGCCGCTAGATTGGTAGTTCAATGCTTTGCGGAGCACTGAGAGGGCGGACAACGTCGTCGGCTGCGGTGGAATATACACAACCACGATTGTAAATGAGGCAAACACGTGGAAGAAAGTGCGGTCAACATTTTATTGCAAAGAATTCCAAGTCGGACGTGCAATGGCATTGCAGTGACGTGATGTTCTTGTCGTTGCACCATTCCTGGTGAACTGGCACACATACTCCGCCGCCCTTTCTTGGTTTCCATAGTCCTGTCAGAGCGGTGTACAGACAGAGTTTCTGCTGGATTGATGGCATAATCCGTTTTGGAGGGATCTTGTTACGGCTCGCCCGTCCTTGCGTCCAGAACCGCACCTCTCTACCTCCATGCGCTCTCGGCGCGCTGTGCGTTCTCCTGGCCGCTGCCAAGGGTCCTCTCCACGGCATTCGAACTCACCCGAGTTTCCGCCTCCCACCACCGGGACTGGGGCGCGTTCCCGCTCCCCTTCACCTCAGACTCAGACCCGGAGGTCCCCAGCACCTCAGCACGCGCACACCATGCCTTACGGCATCCAAATGGCATGTGTATATGAATTCAGGACTTCTCCCTAATATGCAGAAATATCTTACTTTCACAGTGTTCAGGACCTCTACAGTACCTCTACAAACCCATGAAATAATATTTGGCTTCTACAGTGTAGTTTTGGAGAAACTCCATTGCAAAGTCTTACTGTATGCGGATCTGAAATGTCTCATCTTTGACAAGCCATGAAATCTAAATTATGCATAGCTCATGAGCAAAGCTTATTGATATGTGTTCAGGATCTCTCCCTCTACGAATCCATGCAAAATTATTTGATTTCTATAGTGTAGTTTTGTAGAAATTCCATTGCAAAATCTTATTGTACAAGGATCAGAAATGTCCTCATCTTTGACAACCCATAACATCTGAATTATGCATATCTCATGAGGAAGGCTTAGTGATATGTGTTCAGGACCTCTCCCTCTACGAATCCATGCAAGATTATTTGATTTGTACAGTGTAGTTTTGGAGAAATTCCATTGCAAAGTCTTACTGTACACAGATCAGAAATGTCTAATCTTTGACAAGCCATAACATCGGAATTATGCATATCTCATGAGGAAGTCTTATGGATATGTGTTCAGGACCTCTCCCTCTACAAATCCATGCACAATTATTTGATTTCTACACTTAATAATAATCCAGCTGCCTTTAAGGAAAGGAAAGGGCTTGGTCTGATTCATTGAAACATAAGAAGTCTCCTTCAGCAACATAAATTAGATCATCTGAAAATCCCAGTCTCTCAGGCTGACCCTGACGTTCTGGTACTGTCTGTGTCCTGCTTAAAGAAGTCTGATAGTGACTTGTCCATAGCTGTGCAGCATTATAATGTATAGAGTTGATAGATTAGGCAGGGGTGGTGGGGTTGGTATGTATGTAAAATGGTGCCTGTGCCTTTCTCTGTTGTGAATGCCATAACCATCCCAAAGTCTTTTGAACTGCAAAGTATTTTGAACATCGAATTGGGGCCTAGCAGCTCATTATTTGTGGTTGGTGTCTACAGGCCTCCCAAGGCTGAGGTCAGTGCTATTGACAGAATTGCTGATATACTCTCTTTGTATTCAAATTCTGAGATCATTGTGTTGGGAGATTGTAATCTGGACTGGCAGAGTGCTGCTTCTGAATAACTGAAGGAAGTGAGTGGTAATATCGTCCTTTATCAGTTGGTTACTGGGCCCACTAGGCTGAATAAAAAAGAATTGGTTAAATCCACCCTTATTGATTGAATTTTTTCCAATCTATGTGACAGGATCTCTGCCTGTGGTGTTTTTGATTGAAAACAAGGCCACACATTGCCTTGAGGAGAAATCTTAGATCTTTCAATGCCCAATCCTTCTTAGATGACATCACTGACTGTAATAGTCTATTCTCGGTTGAGTCTAATGACGTGCAAGTTGCCCTGGACTCTTTTGTAAAAACATTGAATTACTTTGTAGATAGCACATCCCTTTTAAAAGGACTAGGATTAAAGATAGAGTTGCAACTCTAGTGAGCTGTCTAACTTGTTTAATGATAGGAATTGTGCCTGGTCCCGTGCCGGACGCACGAGGGATACCCAAGACTCGCTTCCTTTTAGACAACTCATAAATAACAACTCACATAACTATAAGTAAAGCTGAATCTGGTTACTTCTTGGATTTAGTCTCTAGCTCTTATTCAAACCCAGCTAAATTCTGGGGTGCAGTGAACCTACATATGTATCTAAAAACAAATTCTCTAGCTCACTGCCCTCATGTATTAATGTGGAGGATTGTGTGATCTCTGATCCAAATGAAATTTGCCTTGCTTTTAATAGGCACTTCTCTGAGGCAGGGCGCTGATTGCATAGGTTGTATACTGGGCTGGCTCCCTGGATGCTGTCTCTGGTTGCATTCCCACTTCGGAATATGCAATTTAATGTAATGTTTTTCTTTATAAACGTTCTTAGCTGGTAGACAAACATACTCCAGGAGCTTGCTTGATCGCCTTGTTGAGAGAGGTCAGGGAAGAATTTTTACAGCTCACTTATCTGTCCCCCGGGTGATTACTGTTTTCTTTCTTCCCTCTGGAATATGTAGGGGTGGGCCGTTCTCTGTAAAGCGCATTGTGTTGCCTCTGAGTATGAAATGCGCTATACAAATAAAGCTTTGATTGATTGATTGATGTATCTCATTTACACCCAGTAAAACTCTAAGAATCTTGCAATCCATAGATCCTACATGTTCTACTCGAGAGGACAGTCTAGATCTACATTTTTTTATAAAACTGGCAGCCCCAGTCATTAGTGAGCCATTGTCATACATTTTAATCTCTCCATTGCATCTGGAATAGTTCTGCAGGTTTGTAAATCTGCTCGGTGGTTCCTTTGCACAAAGGGGGTGATAGGGATAAGGAAAAGCAAGTTTATTTGTATAGCCTTTCAGCAACAAGGCAATTCAATGTGCTTTACATGAGACATTAAAAGCATTAAGACAAAGTGCAAGACGCACATAAAAGGTCATATAAAACGAAATGCAAAAAATGACATTTAAAAAAAATGCAGGAAAAATAAAATACAGGAATAAAAGTTTGAGTGCAATGTATGAATGAAAATTACTTGATCACTAGCTGCTTTTAAACAAACTATCTAGTATTGGTTTGGATAGAGATGCTTTTGACTTGTGTGTGATTTCCTGTCTCTAGCTAGAGGTGTGTCCCAGGGATCGGTGTTGGGTCCTGTCCTTTTCTGTTACGGCTCCGCCTCCGCCTGGGCGCTCTCCAGCTCCCACCACCGTTCCCGCAGCGCGCGCGCCACAGCCTTTCACTTCAGCCCTCCGACTGATCACCCCCGCACACCTGAACACGGTTCTGCTAACCAGCTCTGAGGGCGCGGCTCGCCAGCTGCCACCACTCATCCAATCACCTCCCCTAGAAGAACCTGGTCTTCCCAATGTTCGTCGCCTGTTCTTCCCTAAGATCCGTTGTGGCAAGTTGTGGTTTCTATGGTCTCTGTGCTGGCAGTTGTGATAGTTTTTTTTTTTCTTCCCGTGGCTCATTTCTCCACTCCTCCTCCAGATTCCGGTTTGTTTGCTGCCCCTTTCCTGGACTGCCACACGGCTTCCCCGACCCATTCTCCTCGGACCTCGACCACAGCTGCGATTACATTTTCTGGACATTGTTTGTTGATCGATTGACCCTGCCTGAACTTGACTACTCTTTTGCCTTGCCTCTCTGTACCTCCAATTGCTAGCCAACCAGCCCCTTACATTTTCACCATCTATATTAATGATATTGTCTCTACACTACCTAGCTCTCATGTTCATTTATATGCTGATGATAAAGTTCTCTACTGTATTGCAGATACTGTTCAGGAAGCCATTGTTAATCTGCAGCTTGCTTTTAATGTACTACAATAAACGTACCAATTTTAAACTAGTCCTTAATCCCAGTATGCACTATTTAAATGAAGTTTGATTTGATTTGATTGTTTCTGTGTGAACTCGTCATCACTGTAAATGAGGGAAACCTCAGTGCTTCACGAGTATAAATAAAGGTTTGAAATGAAATGTTATCTGTGGTGAGGGCCAGAGTCCTAAGAGAATATTCCTGAGGAATGTTCAGTGGAACATCTTTGACCTCATTCTCTCATCCGCTCACCCGTTCATCTTCAGACAAACATGAAAACAGCAGAGCCCACCACCTGCTTTACAAACCTATAAACTAACAGCAAATTAAATATTGAAGAAAGTCGAGTGGGAGGGAGATATTGAAAAACATGCAGGACAGTACGAATGCTCAAAATGCAGTCCCACTGGAGAGAGAAAACGAAGAGGAATAGAAAAATGCACACGATCATACATTCAATATAAAACTTTTACATTTCAGTTCTTAGTGGAATTTAATATTTCAGAAAGATTTGTGATAAAAGCACCGTTTGATAATGCAGACCCACACACCACTCTTGTGTACAGTATCTGCGACCATCATTTATTAATACAGGCTTCATTTTTAGTCTCCTTTTAGCAAATAAAATAATAATAATAAACTACATTACCCTTCAGTCATAGTGACACCCTCAGGACGGAATAGAAAAATCATTTTCCCTGAAAAATGCCCTGTGGAGTGTGAGAGAGTGACTGTGTGCGTGCATGTGTGCATATCTGTGTTTGTAGAAGTGTGTGTGTAGGTGTGTGAATAATGAGTGAGGACTTGTGTGTGTGTGTGTGTGTGTGTGTGAATATTCTTGTCGTTGGTTTGTGTGTATATGCTGCAAAATGCATGTGTAAGTCTTTGAAGTGTGAACGTTCTCCGTTTACCATACAGACAATGTTCTTT
This sequence comes from Borostomias antarcticus, assembly GCF_949987555.1. Taxonomy (NCBI): domain Eukaryota; kingdom Metazoa; phylum Chordata; class Actinopteri; order Stomiiformes; family Stomiidae; genus Borostomias; species Borostomias antarcticus. Next base: position 846,981 of record NW_028175942.1, read on the forward strand.
AACTAGAACATGACTGCCCCCCCCCCACCCCCACCCCACCCCGTAGACACAGAGAGAGAGGTGGAGGAGATAAAGGGTGGGACCGGAATTCAGAAAGAGAGAACACAAGAAAGTATGGCTGAATCAAGGGTGCGTGAGGAGCAGAGAGACAGAGAGAGGGAGAAAGGAATGGAGAGACAGGGGGAGAGAGAGAAAAGGAAGGCGAGAAGGGGGAGAGAGAGACAAAGAGAGAGAGAGAAAGGGAGAGAGACAGAGAGACAAAGGGGGAGAGAGACATGGAGAGAGAGAGAGGGAGATGACAGGTCTTTTCTCCCCGTAGTCTCAGGCAGTATCTCTTATCCGTCTCCATCTCTTCTAACTCTGTCGCGGGAGACAAGCCTGGGAGGCTGAGTTATGAACGCAGAGAAATACTGCAATTACCTGACAGAGCCGCAGCCAGACCTAAACCTATCACCAGTGCACATCTGCACTCCCCTCCACCTCCTCTCCTCTCCGCACCTCTCTCCTCCCGCCTCTCCTCGCCTCCTTTCCTCTCATCTTCCCCTCCTCTCCTCTCAATCTCTCCTCCCTTCTTTCCTCCTCTCCTCCCGTCACGCCCCTCCGCTCCTCTCCATCTGGCCATCACCTCCCTCTCTTTCCTTTTTTCATTTCAATCACCACAAATCCCCCCCCCCCCCCTTTCTTCTCAGCAGGAGCGTGGGGACGGTAACGAGGAGTACGTATCGCGGCAGATCTCTCGAGAGGCGTGTCGCGTCTGACGGACAAAAATACCCCCCCGTGCCTGTGTCATTTTCCCCCAGAGGATTCTGGGTAGGGCCTGTCACTGCTGCTGCTGCTGCTGGGGTACAGAGCCACACTCAACTGACAGACCCACCTTGACGAGTGCATGGACGGCAAATGTTCAACTCCGGGTAACGGGAAAGATACTCCTGAAACTACTCATACAGTGTTTTCTCATCTTTTTAAAACGTGTCATATTTCATATTCATTCAAGCTTTATTTATACTCTGAGTACTGTACATATATCAAACACACATACACACACACACAAGCACATACATAAAATGGCATATATAAATTTTGAGAAATGTTTGTTATTTCACATATTTGACAAACGCATTTTAAGGTACCTATTAGCGATCATTTCTGATAATAAAATGCAAATGTGAAGAATTGGTGTTAATCTCATTACGGGACGGATCTCCTCATATATACACATACAGACTCGTTTTAAAAAGAAGAGTTTTCCATTAGATTTTCTACTGCAGGTTGTTTGGGTGAGCTGCTGAGGAGGGTTTGAATGCGTGTTGAAAAGGAATGGGGGTAAGCAGTCCACTTACCCCCAGGAGATGGACAGTAAAAGTGACGGCTTGATTTCTTTCTGTTTTCACATTTCCAGGCCGTCCGGCTGACTGGAATGGACATCGCAGCCTCAACCCATAGATCAACACCCCCAGTGTCCATTACATGAAGCTACACACACACACACACGCCCACACACACACACACACAGTGTCAAACATAATTCTTTCAGGAGCTGCACTGAACTTGAACTCGGACATATAGATTTGACCAGAGAGCAGTGGAATGATGGAGGAGTGTGTCTCTGGGCTGGCTGGGATGATGAACACACTCTGGTGTGGAGCAGCACAAACACGCACACACACACACATACACACACACACGCACGCCAATTCTTTCCTTGGACACCATCTATAGTTCTAAATCGCCTCTGGTGTCCAAACTGTACGACTGCAGCTAAGAGATAGTAGGAGAGTACACCACCCTCTTGTTCAGTCCCCATTCTAAGGCCATGATAGCGTTGGTCCCTTCCGGCCCCGGGGCCCGGCGCCGAGACAAGACTGCCGCGACCTTCCCACCCGCCACCACAGCCGGCAGGGAGAGACTCCGCTAAAGGTTAGGCCAGGATTTAACACTACTCCATCTGACAGCAGGCAGGACCAGGGGTCTGGGCCTCACACATGTTATCGTGTAGCACGGGACACACGATGGGGTTACATACTGTAGCTACCAGCTGCAAAACCTAGAGCCCCAACCCCCCCTCCCTCCTCCGGCTTCTCTGTTCCCCTGCTCCGCTTCTCTTCTCTCCAGTCTCTCCCTCTCTCCTCTCTCTCTCTCTCTGTTTTCTATTTAGCGTGCCTCACTCGTTTCTCTCTCTCTGTCTCCCCTCTCTCCCTCCTCTCTCTCTTTTCCCTCTCTCCCTCCTCTCTCTCTCTCTTCCCCCTCTCCCTCCTCTCCCTGGCTCCCCTCTCTCCTTCTCTCTCTCTTCCCCCTCTCCCTCCTCTCCCTGGCTCCCCTCTCTCCTCCTCTCTCTCTTCCCCCTCTCCCTCCTCTCTCTATCTCCCCTCTCTCCTCCTCTCTCTCTTCCCCCTCTCCCTCCTCTCCCTGGCTCCCCTCTCTCCTCCTCTCTCTTTTCCCCCTCTCCCTCCTCTCTCTCTTCCCTCTCTCTCCCTCCTCTCTCTTCCCTCTCTCCTCCTCTCTCTCTTCCCTCTCTCTCCTCCTCTCTCTCTTCCCCCTCTCCCTCCTCTCCCTGGCTCCCCTCTCTCCTCCTCTCTCTTTTCCCCCTCTCCCTCCTCTCTCTCTTCCCTCTCTCTCCTCCTCTCTCTCTTCCCTCTCTCTCCCTCCTCTCTCTTCCCTCTCTCCCTCCTCTCTCTTCCCTCTCTCTCCTCCTCTCTCTCTTCCCTCTCTCTCCTCCCCTTCTCTTCCCTCTTCCCTCTCTCCCCCAGCCTGGGTGTCAGTGAGTCTCAGATGCAGTGTTCTGTTGGAAGGGTGCGTACTATGAACAGGCAGCAGCATATGGCTCATTTCTTATTTAAGCATCCAGTAACACCCCCCCCCCCCCCCCCCAACCCCTCCTCCCCAGTCTCTTCTTCTTCTCTTCAATCTCCAGCCCCCCCCCCCCCTTCCCCCGCATCCTCCTCCTCTCTCTACCTGCTCTCACATCAAACACATTTGACACACCCTACGCCAAAGTACATGGCGTCCTGTTCAGAACGGTAGATAGCTCAAGTCGATCCGGCTGTGCCGAGCACTCTGTCACACTGTCTCTCCCACTCCATCAGAACATTACAAGAGGGCATGCCCTTGCCTGCCTACGCATATTCCTGGACAATGACTGACACATGTCCGTGTGCGCGCGCACGCACGCACGCACGCACGCACGCACGCACGCACGCACGCACGCACGCACACTTTCTCTCTGTCTCTCTCACACACACACAGACAGACACATACACACTTTCTCTCTCTCACACACACCTACACACACACACTCTCTCTCTCTCTCTCTCTCTCTCTCTCTCTCTCTCTCTCTCTCTCTCACACACACACACACACACACACACACACACACACACACAGACAGACACATACACACTTTCTCTCTCTCGCACACACCTACACACACTCTCTCTCTCTCTCTCTCTCTCTCTCTCGCACACACACACTCACACACACACACACATATACTGTACACACACTCAATAATAAACATTAATAACCTAGCCAAAAATAGATCAAGTGATTCTGTGATATTTCTACTCTTCTTGATCCTCCCTCCATCCGCCCCCCCATCTCCCCAGGCTGTGTGTGTGTGTGTGCATGTCTGTGTGAGAGAGAAAGAGTGTGTGTGTCTGTGTGTGTGTGAGAGAGAGAAAGAAAGAGAGAGAAAGTGTGTGTGTGTGTGTGTGTGTGTGTGTGTGTGAGAGTTAGAGCTGCGAATATTGCCGATATGTCCGCGACATCCGCGGGTGGGCGGGCCAATAAAAATCAACATTGTGATTAATTTCGGGTGGATTGCGGGTGGATTTGTCAGTTATATTCGTATTTAATAACTACTATAATCATATATATTATAACAACTGCGAAAAAGTGCGAGACCTGCCAGCAGCTCACTCAAATAGCCTATACCTTGACCACTTCGTCAACCGAGATCCTGCGAAAGCAAGCCTATAATCTTTAAATTGTTTAAGTCAAGAAAATGCGCCTATATGAAAAACGAATGAGCACGAACGGCTGGACATAATTTAAATGTAAATACAATAACTTCATGTTTGGCGGGTTGGGTGCGGGTGCGGGTCTCTACATTTTAGAAGATAATTATGTCGGGAGGGTGGCGGGTGGATGATTGATGAGTGCACGCGGATTCGGGTTCACTCAAACTCCATCCGCGCATCTCTAGTGAGAGTGAGAGAGAGTGTGAGTGTGTGTGTGTGTGAGTGTGTTTGAGCCCAGCACCAGCCTTCCACAAAGGGGTTAATTCTCCAGCCCTCGGGGTTGCACCATCTCTGGGATTCTGATGAATAATCTCAGGCTAGGGTCGAGTAGATTCATCTAGCCTAATGACATACGTCTTCGTGACTTCCCCACTGCCGCCCCAGACTGCACCCCCCACTGTGACCTGACAGTTTGGATACAGCAAAGTGAATAGCAAAGCATAATAGATGAATTATGGATACAGTCATATCATTAAAATTAAATATGAGTTAGAGAGAGACGGTAGGCCAACTGGCCAGTCTAGCTCACCGTGCACCTATCAGCCTTAGTTTGACTTCAGCAGTTCCTGGTTCTCCATGGTGGTTGGACTGGAGCACCAAGCTTTCTAGTCATCCAGGCGATGGAGTCCCAAGGAGCATTGATGCTCTCTAATTTATATACTCTTTCTCTCTTCCCTCTCATCTCCCATACATAAGGCATTACATCAATTTCAACAAATCAATACATGTACTGATTACATGAGTACATGTTCTGCCCACACACTGATCCATCATAGTCACATGTTCAGCACGTCATCGTGTTGTCTCCTTTCAAACTCATCATGACATTCTCTAAAACATTATTTCAGATGAACCTGAGGGACAGATACAGTCTAACCCAAAATAATCGTATGACCTGTGATCCCTTGACGTGCTCGATATTCTATTGCTCGTCACAGGATGTGAAAAGAGGAATGTATTTAACAGGCAAACCTACTCTTATGATTCACATTACAGAGGTTAAAATCCAGTAAGAAGTGTTAATTACACTCTACTTTTGAGGATTCCATCCAACCATTCCATATGTTTACTACTGTATTAATAAAAATGTGTACTTAGTCTAAGTGCTAGCATTGCAGGTTACTGTAATTCATTTCAATGGAGCACATACTTTTCTTGTTACTGTATAACCCGACTCTCCCCATGACCCGTGGTGGGGGTTCACGACGAGGAGGAGCAGGGGACCCTGTGGGTACCCCAGCGCCGGGGTCAGGGGGACCTCAGTCTCTTAGGTTCAGGCGAAGACTTCCTTCTACCCTCAGTGGCATCAGGTTTTACCCCTTTGACCTCTCAGGCCTCCGGGAATTGCAGCCCTCTACCCACGCGGAGGAGTGGGAGGCCGCGTTCTTTCGACTGTGTGCGCGCGTGTGTGACTTCATTTTCATTTAATTTCAATTCAAACCTTTATTTATACTCGTAAAGCACAGAGGTTTCCCTCATTTACAGTGATGACGAGTTCACACATAGGCCTTTTCCACCAGGAGGGAAACGGTTCGGTGCCGGTTCGCAAACCTAATTTTAAATGGTTCCGAGCATTTCGACCAAAAAGAAATGAGTTCGGGAACCCGAAAGCTGGTTCCGAACCGGTAACCACAAAATAGTAGGTTTTGGTCGAACTGGTTGAAACGCGGGCCCGTTCTCTGGACAGAACCAAGGTTCCAGGAATTTGGAAACGAACCGGTTCACAAACCAGAGTTCCTTTGGTGGAAAAGGGCTAACAGAGACACAAATCAAATCAACAAAACAAATGCGATGCACAATAATAATAATTAAAAACAGGCTTCAGCGTTATCTTAACATAATTCAGTCCACCTGCTCTGTCTCCACACCTGCCTTTCCTCATCCCATCGCCACGCAGTATTTCTACCCCGGCTTCCCATCCTCTCAGCGCCAGATCCTAGTTTCTACCTCCGCGTCAGTTGTGTTCTTGACTTCTATGGAGTTTCATACTCAGAGGCTGTTCAGTGTTACACTCCCTGGTTTCTGCCTCCCTGCCTGCCTGCCTGTCCTCCCTGCCTGACAGGCTGCCTGTCCACGTGCCCTGACTACCCCGCTATCCCTCAGTCTCCTTCTCCTTCCATTAAAACTCCATTTCATTGGAATACGTGTCCTGCTTCTATGTCCTGCATTTGGGTTCTCCAGCTCTGACCGTATCATCCTCTCTCTCTCTCTCTCTCTCTCTCTCTCTCTCTCTCCTTTTTTGTTTCATCTGACTTTCACATCTGATTTACAGCACCACATTTGTCTACAGAACAGGTAACATAATCTATAAAATTCATGTCTTCCACTCAGTGTGTGTGTGTGTGTGTGTGTGTTATTCATTTAGTGAGTTAGGAGGATTCTGTCTAGTATTCAGTGTGTTCAATGCTCCTCACACAGTAATTAGTAGATGGATAGAGCAGAAAACTGCTTCAACAGAACTAATGTTGGTCTGAGTGCAGTTTTCATTATTATTTAATTGCATCATTATTGCTTAAGTGCAGTCTGTCATGAATGAAAGCAAAACCAATATAAGTAAAGATGCTCACAACAAAAACATTTAATTCCCTTTTACCTGCTCTGTTTTTCATTTTGATAACCGCCTAAAAAAATAAGAGTGGATGGAAAAGACTGTGTTGAACGATGATGTGTTTTTGTGTGTGTGTGTGTGTGTGTGTGTGTGTGTGTATGTAACATGTGTGTATGTAACGTGTGTGTATCTCTATATAACTGTGCCTGTGGGTGTGTGTATGTGCGTCTCACCGCTCGTGTGTTTTGGATGTGTGTGTGTGTGTGTGTGTGTGTGTGTGTGTGTGTGTGTGTGTGTGTGTGGGTGTGAGTGACTCACCGTCCAGCCCCCTCCATCGGTGGTCATGTCACAGTACACCTGGAAGCCTGCTGGGTAGTGGGTTGGAAACACAGAGTAGATGCCATCCTCCCTCTGCCCACTGGCATACAGATCCCCACAGTCACGAGGCTTGGAGCCTGGAGACCACAGGTGGAAGAGAGGGACAGAAAGAGAGAGAGAGACAGACAGAGAGAGAGAGAGAGAGAGAGAGAGAGGATGATACGGTCAGAGCTGGAGAACCCAAATGCAGGATATAGAAGCAGGACACGTAGTAACAGAGAAAAAAAAAATCAATTGTCAATCCCTGTGCCAGATGAAACAGGTGCTAGCAGCTGCAACCTGGGTGAGCACCGGTAATAATGGCAGATGAGGACAACAGCTCAACACCTGTCTGAATCCTACATTACATTACATTACATTACAGTCATTTAGCAGAAGGTTTTATCCAAAGCGACTAACAATAATTGCATTTAACGTAGGAAAAGCCAATGTACTACTACTTACCAAAACTCACAAGTGCATCTCTTTTCTAAAACAAGTCACTAAGAGCATAATATAGTGCTGAAGGCAAAGTGCAAGAATAGCAATCTAAAATACAATAGGTGCTTAAGAGGGAGGAATCGTTGAAGTACTTCTTGAAGAGAGGAGTTTTGAGTCAGGACAGCGACTCTTGAACACCAGGCGAGCAGCAGCTTTCTGGACAAGTTCCAGGGGTTTAATGGTTGCTGTAGTCCAGGCGGGAGATGACCAGGGCCTGGATGAGTACATGCTTTCATCAGTGAGGAAAGGGCAAATCCTCCAGAAGTTGTAGAGCATGAATCTGTCATGATGTGACATGTGCGGAGAATGACAATTGGTCATCCAGGGTCACACCCATATTCCTTGCAGTCTGAGTCGGCATCACCACTGTGTCTTCAATGGTGATGTGCAGGTCCCGGTGTGGGTAGCCCTTCCCCGGGAGGAACAGCAGCTCAGTCTTGTCCAGATTGAGCTTGAGGTGATGTGTCAGCCAAGCACCCAGCTATGAGTGTCTCCACTTGTGCATCAGAAGGGGGAAATTACAGGACCAGTTGGGTGTCATCGGCATAGCAGTGATAGGAGAAGCCATGCAAGCAAATGACAGAGCCCAGAGATGTAGTGTAGAGGGAAAAAAGGAGAGGACCCAGGACAGACCCTTGTGGAACTCCCATAGTCAGACTACGCAGTTCCGACATCGCACCTTTCTCCTCAAGGGTGGAGAGGAGGATTTGGGTGTCTACCGTATCAAATGCTGCAGAGAGGTGTAGAAGTATCAGGACAGGAGAGAGAGTTTACTCTCGTGGCATGGAGTGATTCCGTCACTGCAAGGAGGGCGGTCTCTGTCGAGTGGCCAGCCTTGAACCCAGACTGGTGAGGGCCGAGGAGGTCGTTCTGGTGGAAGTATGAAGACAGTTGCTTAAAGATAGCAGTGTTTTAGATAGAAAGGATAGAAGGGAAAGTTTTTGACATCAGAGGGGTGAGGGGAGAGATGGTTTCTTCAGGAGGGAGGTGACTCTGGCGGTCTTGAAAGCAGAGGGAAAGCATCCTGATACAAGAGATGCGTTGATGAGGTGAGGAAGGGAAGTAGTGCGGGTGCAACCGACTGAAGGAGAGTCAAGGGAACAGGGTCTAGGGAGCACGTGGTGGGGCGGTTAGATGTTACAAGGTTGAGGACCTCGTTGGTGGAGAGGGGAGAAAAGTGGGATAAGGTGGGACGTGGAGAGGAGGGGGGAAGGGCGGAGAGGGAAGAGAGGGTGGGGGTGGGGAGGTGAGGTGAGGTTGGTGCACGGAGCGTAGACTGTGGGATGGGGAAAGAGGATCTTCTATCGTTAACTTCCTTGTCAAAGAACTTGGCGAAATCATCAGGGAGAAGGGAGGAGTTGGGAGTAGGAGGTGGGGGCTGGAGTAGTGAAGAGAAAGTTTCAAGGAGTTTTTTAGGATTGGAAGGTTAGAATTTTAGAGTGGAAGAAAGCAGCTTTATCAGCAGATAGGGAGGAGGAGAACGTGGAAAGAAGAGATTGGAAATTAATCTCTTGTGGTCCCCCACACTCTCCCTCACAACACATAATCTCCCATGGTCCTTCACTCCCCCACGCTCTCCCTCACAACACTACCTCTCCCATGGTCCTCCACTCCTCCACTTTCCCTCACAACACTACATCTCCAATAGTCCTCCACTCCTCCACTTTCCCTCACAACACTACATCTCCAATAGTCCTCCACTCCTCCACTTTCCCTCACAACACTACATCTCCCATGGTCCTCCACTCCTCCACTTTCCCTCACAACACTACATCTCCAATAGTCCTCCACTCCTCCACTTTCCCTCACAACACTACATCTCCAATAGTCCTCCACTCCTCCACTTTCCCTCACAACACTACATCTCCAATAGTCCTTCACTCCTCCACTTTCCCTCACAACACTACATCTCCAATAGTCCTCCACTCCTACACTTTCCCTCACAACACTACATCTCCAATAGTCCTCCACTCCTCCACTTTCCCTCACAACACTACATCTCCAATAGTCCTCCACTCCTACACTTTCCCTCACAACACTACATCTCCAATAGTCCTTCACTCCCCTGGTCATTCACTCTCCCACTCTCCCTCTCAACACTACATTTTCCAATTTCAGTTCACACACTAAAACCTCCTCATAGACATGAGGACCGGTGCTCTCAGTTGACCAACAGCATCAGATAGGAGAGTACTGTACTGGATCAGATAGGAGAGTACTGTACTGGACCAACAGCATCAGATAGGAGAGTACTGTACTGGATCAGATAGGAGAGTACTGTACTGGATCAGATAGGAGAGTACTGTACTGGATCAGATAGGAGAGTACTGTACTGGAGCTCACAGATCATCTTTAAAAAATGTTTTAGTTCAGTGCACAAATCACTCACTGAGTGAAACAGCTCTCTGGATTTGAGTTCATTTATTCAGTATAATGAACCCATGCAATAGCGTACCACATTGACATAAAAAAAAAAGAAGCATATCAGGTTTCGTAGTCACCTCTATACAAATACAATAGCAAATCAAACATTAGCACAATATGGGGGGGTGGGGGGGCGTGATTTTCTCAGTGTCCCAAAGTTTTAAAGAGGTCAGTGAGCAGTGATTTTCACAAACATAATGTAACATAGTGTAATCGCATACTCCCAATTGTAATTGCGTATTAGAGCTTTGTGTTATGCTAGTCTGACTTTAAGTGCTTGTTTTGTTTGTCCTACAATAAACTAGACCACATGGACATTTTAACATGTACACAGCATGAGATGAGTCAGTTAATGGCATACAGAATGTTCTACTTCGTTCCTGGTGAGGATGCATGAAGTGTTTAGTGTTGTTGTAATTAGAACAATGAACACAATGTCCACATCTAAAGAACCCCACAGGAGGTGTAAATAGCCAGCTGGATGGCAATGTAGGCCAACGCTGGGTCATGCTATGAACCACTCTACAACGGGGTTTCCTAAAGTAACAAATGGGTGGTGTCTCACAAATGTTCTGAAAGGTAGGATCATTTTGGAGCATGTACCACTGTTATCAAATTGCATTCTTCACTTATCCTGTTGTACATCTCCCATGGTCCTTCACTCCCCCACTTCCCCTCACAACACTACATCTCCCATGGCCCTTCACTCCCCTGCTCTCCCTCACAACATTCTAGCTGAATCCCAATCTGAGTGCGCAAACCGCACATGCGGCCCCTCGCACTTGTGGCCTGAGGCCTGAGCACTTAATTGACGTCAGCTGGAAGGGCCAGAGGGTGCAGGGCCGTGAATTAAATGGGACAGCACTCCCAGTTTCGCTCAATGCCCCTCCCACTTCGTTTTCATTGGCTGCCGCGTTCCTCCGACGCAGAGGCTGCTCTGACGCTCCCTTCAGCTCTGCAAATTGACCGATTGACTTCTGTTTTAATTTAATAATAATTAAAACATTAGGTTGGGTGGGATATGTTTGCAGCATGTGGATTTCAAGATAAATGTTGTGTTATCTGCAAATGTCATCATTTATGTGTGATGCACTGGGATCATGACTCGGATGCACTCAAGCACTGTGTCACATGAGACGCGGTGGGCTGTGGGTATTTTCTGCTCCTAAGTCCGTGAAATTGCGGACTTTCGGTAAGTGCGGTTACAGTGCGCAAAATGGCGGCGTGGCGCACTTGTGGACCTAGCAATTCCGTTTTGGAACTACCCTGAGCCCTTGTGGACTTAGCGGGAACGCGCATGTAAGGCCACAAGGCCGCGAGTGCTCTGCACTTTCGCCTAAGTGCGCGATTTGGGATTCAGCTAATATCTTCCTTGGTCCTCCACTCCCTTGCTCTCACTCACAACACTACATCTCCCATGGTCCTTCACTCCCCTGCTCTCACTCACAACACTACATCTCCCATGGTCAGTCACTCCCCTGCTCTCACTCACAACACTACATCTCCCATGGTCCTTCACTCCCCTGCTCTCCCTCACAACACTACATCTCCCATGGTCCTTCACTCCCCTGCTCTCCCTCACAACACTACATCTCCCATGGTCCTTCACTCCCCTACTCTCCCTCACAACACTACATCTCCCATGGTCCTTCACTCCCCTGCTCTCCCTCAAACACTACATCTCCCATGGTCCTTCACTCCCCTGCTCTCCCTCACAGCACTACATCTCCCGTGGTCCTTCACTCCCCTGAGCCCTGTACAAAGAAACAGGATTACAGGGTTTGCGCGATAACTTCAGGTTCAAGATTGGTTTATCCGTACTACGAATGTGGTTTCATTTTTCACCGTGCTATATCACCGTGGTAACTTATGCTGCCGAGCTAACCTGCTCCGGGGCAGGTTAAATTCCAGATTATGGATCAAAACATATGAAACACTGCCCGCTGACCGATCAATTCACTTGGAAAAAGGTATATGGACGTTAAGATTCTATATGGAACTTCAGTGTGCGAATTAAACAATAATCTGCTGTGCGAGAACAGCGAGAGATTCTTAAGAAGACTTTTTACAAACCGCCAAAACCCTCTTTGGCTTTCCCCAATATCATATGAAAAATTGCAGAATCACAGCTGCTTGAGCCATATTTTGCCTTGTGCATTTAGTCATAGACTGTAGGCAATGCACTGGCTTGCGTTTTATTAGTCTACCTGCAGTTTCGTGTAGGCTGTGGGTGATGCGGAGAACCAAGTAAAAACACTCATTTTTTATTCTCTCCCTCACAGCACTACATTTCCCATGGTCCTTCACTCCCCTACTCTCCCTCACATCACCTCTGCTGTGCTCTGTGCTGTGTGCTTGCAGATGCTCTGTGCTGAGGGCCACTATGGGACCTGAGGGGACGCTGGGAAGAGAGGGAGGTCACAGACGAGTCTCAGAGGAGGCGACATGGACCACAGAAGTGTGTGTTTGTGTGTGTGTGTGTGTGTGTGCTTGTGCGCGTGTGTGTGTGTGTGTGTGAGAGAGAGTGTGTGTGTGTGAGAGTGTGTGTTTGTGGGGGGGCTCTTGAGAGCTCCTCTTTGTGTGTGTGTGTGTGGGGGGGGGGCTACATGACGAAGATGAGGGGGGTCGAGGGGGTAAAGAATACAAGCATTG